>NW_026087116.1:0-8220 GCF_022539395.1 Myiozetetes cayanensis
ATTGTGCATTCTCACTGTGATCTCCGTTACCATTGTGTATTCTCACTGTGACTTCGGTTACCATGGCAACCATTATGCAGTCTGTTACATTGGTTACCATGGCAACAATTAAGCATTCTCATTGACGTTGGTTACCATGGCAATCATTGTCCCTTCTCATTGTGATGTCACTTACAATGGCAACAACTGTGCATTCTCATCGTGACCTTGGTTACCATGGCAACCACTATATATTCTCATTGTGAATTTCGTTACCATGGCATATCTTTTGCATTCTCATTGTTACCTCGGTTACCATGGCAACCATTATGCATTCTCATTGTTACGATTGGTTACCACAGCAACCATTATGAAGTCTCATTGTTACTGTGGTTACCATGGCAACCATTATGCATTCCCAGTTATTTACCATGGCAACCATCTGTAACACACAGATAATATAGAAATGCCAAAAATTGTTTCTGCCTGTCAAAAACTTCCTATCAAACATTCTCTGTCAGCTCTCTGCCAGAAGTTCTCACCAGGACTTCCCACGGCACTTTTCCTGCCAAAAGATCCTGCCATTGTTTATGATTATCATATCTATTCCAACATCTGAACTGGCTACGTGCCAAAAAACCATGTTCAAGCTCCTGTGAACACTATGAAAATTGAGGGCAAATTTTGGAAAATCAGGGAGAAAAAAGGGAGAAGAACTGGTGACTGTAGCCGAGAATCTCTGCCCACCTCCCCTCACGTTTTCTCCACCACCGCGTGCTGCCTGCCTGCCACCGGAGACTGGAACTGTGCCGGCCTGGAGAGAGCTGAGACCACTGTGCCACATGTGGGAGTTCTACCTTATCCTTCTACCCTGACCATATTTCTGAGGGCCCAAAGCTTCGGCTGAGCTGAGACCCTGCACGGCCTGGGACAGGGCGTGAGTGGTGAAACCACACATGGTGCATTGCAGAGAACTAAAGCTGTCAGACCCCTGCAGCTACAGAGACAACATTGAAAAGCTGCAGAGACAGAGAAAAAAAGGGGCAGAAACTGCTACTCACCCACACACACAGACCAGCTCAGGGGAAAGGTAGCATGGTGGTATCTTCTCTCTGCTTTCAGAAGTAATCGTAAGAGTTTTCCAACCTTTTCTTATTTTTTCCTCGTTCTTTTTGCACCTCTTAGCAATTAATAAAATCAAGTTTTGGTATCAACAGAAAACTTGTGTGAGTTTTAATTTTGCTCAAGGGAATATTCGAATCTGAAGCTCCATCTGCAATATTAAGGCAGACTATAACGAGGGACCATGGAAAAGTGGGAGGAACAGGGAGAAAGGTGGAAAAGGGGGGGTGGTCTGTTGGATCCGGCGGTCCCATGGGGGTCTTTGGGTACAAGGAGGCTGGAAAAGGGGGGTTGGCCCCCTGAGCTCCCAACTGACTGTGGGGCTGCTGGATCCAATCTCAACCTTAGGTTATGCCAACAGGTTCAGTTTAGAGGAATTACAGAGGTGGGACTGAACAACTTTTGTCCCCCAGGTTTTAATGAAGGCAAATCAGATCTATTGATAGAAATTAATTATTTAGGGTAACAAATGATCAGACAAAAGATCTTCATCAGAATTATTTACTGCACAATAGAAACACTAAAACTACCAGTAGGACAGCGTAAGATAGGACAGTGCTCTACACTAAAGCAATTGTTGAAGCAATTCGACGCAAGTTGGCACCAAAGCAAGAATTATGAATTAGAGATGGATGAAACTCCCTCAGACCAACGCTCGTGGGGAGATCTCTGCTCTCAGCCTCCAGTAGGGACCTTGGGGGTCCCCAGCCAAGGCAGGAATCTCCACACACCCCCCCAAGAAGGGATCTGTTGGCACAACCTGCCCCTGCGAAGGGGGACTGGCCCTTTCTGGTGGAAAGGGATGGACTGACAGTCACTGGACTCCAGGGGTTGCCTCACCATCAGGGGGGTCATTCAGAGTGGGATCAGTGGCCGAAGCTCTTCCCGCAGTCGGGGCACTCGAGGGGCTTCTCTTACTGGTGGGTCCGTTGGTGTTTGGTCAAGGGAGCTGTGGCTGAAGCTCTTCCCACACTCCCCACACTTGTAGGGCCTCTCCCCGGTGTGGATGCGCCGGTGGGTGACGAGGGTGTGTTCTGGTTGAAGCCCTTCCCGCAGTCGGTGCAGCGGAAGGGCCTCTCCCCTGTGTGTGTCTGCTCATGCCTGAGGAGCTTGGAGCTGGCTGAAACCTCTTCCCACATTCCAAGCACTTGTAGGACCGTTCCCCAGTGTGGATGAGCTGGTGCCTGATGAGGTGGGAGCTGCATCTGAAGCTCTTCCCACATTCCCACACATGTAGGGCCGTTCCCCAGTGTGGATGCGCTGGTGGTGGACAGGTTGGAGCTGTGCCTGAAGCTCTTCCCACATTTCAAACACTTGTAGGGCCGTTCCCCAGTGTGGATGCGCTGGTGGATGAGGAGCTTGGAACTCTCCCTGAAGCTCTTCCCACATTCCAAGCACCTGAAGGGCTTCTCCCTGCTGGGAGGCTGCTCAGGGACCACCAGCTCAGAGCTCCGGCTCAAGCTCCGGCCGCCTTCCCGGCACAGGACGGGTCTTTCCTCCTCAGAGCTCCCTGGGCTGGCTTTGCAGCCCCTCCTCCAGGGGCATCTCCTGGTCTTTTCTTCCCCGCTGCCTTCCTCCGCTGGGGAGCCCTTCAAAACGGCCTCTCCCACCAGGCTCTGCCGGGGGGATTTGTCCTCCGTGCTCTCCGTCCTCAGCTCGGGGCCTGGGGCAGGAAGGAAGAAGGACAGGCAGGGGATTTGCCTCCGGCCCAGAGGGAAGGCCAAGGACATCCCCCCAAATTTGGCCCCCAGGCACCACAAGACAGGGCCAAAGGGGCACTGACTTCCTCCTCACCTGCCTGGGGGCCCACGGCATCTTCCTCTTCCTTGCAGCCTCCTCCTCCATCCACCCAAGCTTTGGGAAGGACAAATCCTGCTGGGAGGAAACAAGGGCTGAGCGCGTTGGCCTTGGGGATTCCTCCTGCCCAAGTCCATCTTTAGATGTTACCGGGCATCTTGTGATCCATAAAAACCTCCTAAACAACAAAGTTTCAGCCCAAAACCCCCCACCCCAGAACTCCAAGATTCAGACCAAAAAAACCCTTCCAGGAATTCCCCTCTCAGGTCTCTCCATTTTGGGGTTCTGGGAGGTCCCTCCTGTTTGGGCTGCTGGGGGTCCCGTGTATTGGGGACCCCCTCTCCATGGTCCCTGCCCTCTCTGAGTTCCTGGGGGTCCTGGTGTTCCTCCCCCTCCAGGGTCCCCCTGCTTAGGGATGCTGGAGGTTTTGGAGACCCCAGGAGTCCCTCCTCCCCTGACTCTTTGCTTTGAGGTGCTGGGCATCTCAGAGGTCCCACCTCTCTGGGTTCACCCCCTCTCCAGCCTGCTGGAAATCCTGGGAATCCCGGAGGTCCCCCTTCTCTGGGCTTCCCTTTCTCTGGGGTCCCCTTGTCTGGGCTGCCGGGGGTCCCAGGACTCGCCCTTGTCCAGGCTTCCCACTTCAGTGTCCCAGAGGACCCAAGGTACCCCCTCTCCAGGCCCCCTTTTCAGGGTTCCTGGACTCCCAAAACTCCCCTCTCTGCATGTTCCCCCCTTCCTGACTTCCAGGGTTCCCGTGGGTCTGGGACCATCTCTCTCTGCTCTCCCCACTCCGGGGGTCTCAGTAGCCCCCACTGGCTGTTCCTCCTCCTCTCCCTGCTCCTCCTGGCCTGGGTCCCCCCATTCCTGGCCAGTGAAGTTTGCCAGACCCCAGACCCCTCTTTCTTTGACTCCAGGACCTCCCTGCCCCCACTTTCTTCACCATCCCACCTCTCCCAGTCCCTGCATCCTCCGGTTTCCCTCACCCTGGGGACCCCCAGCCCCCATTCCTGGTTGGCCATCCCCTGGCACCTCAGCCCCAGTCCCCCTTTTCCTTGACCCTGGGACCCCCTGAAGCCCCTTCCCAGTTCCCACACCTCTCCCACTTTCTCCCTTCCCTTGACCCCTGGACCACCCTGACCCCCAAATCTCTGGGTCTCCCCAGTTCCCCACTCTTGGCTTATCCTGCAGGGTGGTCCTGGGGTGTCCCAGGGACCCCCTGAACTCCCCATTCCTGTACACCAGATCCCCCCTGCACTCCCTTATCCAGGACCAGGACCCCCCTGCATCCCCTTTCCTGGCCATCCCACCTCTCCCAGACTCCATATTCCCTTTTCCTTTACCTTGGGACTCCCTGGGCCCCCAGTCCTGGGCATCAGGACCCCCTGCACCTCCTTTCCAGCACTGGAACTCCTTGTCACCCCTTCCTCAGCTCCAGGAACCCCTGCAACCCCTTTCCCAGCCATCTCATCTCTCCAAGTCCACAGAACCTCCCTTTTCCTTGACCCTGACACCGCCTCCACCCCCATTCCTGACTTTCCCAGTCCCCAACCCCTCCATTCCTCAACACCCAGGAACCCCCTGAATTTCCCTTCCTGCACATCTCGGGTCTCCCCACCCAGTGAACCCCCTTTCCCTGACACTGGAGGCCCCTGGACCCTCATTTTCTGGACACAGGGACCCCCTGGCACCCCCTTATCTGCACTAATACCCCCCTGCAACCACCTTTCCCGGCCTTGCCCCGGGCCCAGCCCGGCTCTCCTCTTCTCTCCCACCCCCCGCACGCAGCTCTGGGGGAGCACTGGGGGCATCGGGGGGCTCTGCTGGGCCTTGGCAGCAGCGCCTGGCAGCGCTTGGGCAGTGTGGGGGGAGCTCCTGCGAGTGCTGCCCACAAGAAAACACAAGAGCTGCGGCCACGTGTGCGGGGCTTTGTTGATCCCGGCGGGAATTCACAACCAACAGCACGGCCCCCACCGCGGGCTCGGCACAGAGGGCTTGAGGGTCCCCTCTCTCCAGGCTCCCCCCTCTCCAGGGACCAAGGGATGGGGACACCAAGGGACCCCGAGGGACCCCCTTTCCCGCTGTCCCACCTCCCCTTATCCCCCCTCTCCCACCCCTTTCGCATCGTCCCTCCAAACCCCGGCTCGTTCCCGGCTCCGTCTGGGGGTGACCCACCTCCATCTCGCTCCCTTTGGGGGTCCCAGCCCCTCTTTTCCCCCTCTCCCCCCTTTCCCACCCTGTCTCCCCCGCTCACCCACCCGAGAGCTCCACGTGTGCGGCCACCGGCACGGAGCACGTGAAAAGGGAGGAGAGGGAGGGATAAAGGAGGAAAGGGAAAAGAAAGAGGATCGCCCCGCCCCATCGGGCGGGGAATCGGCCGGAAGAAGCTCACCCCAAAAATCCCGGTTGGTGGGGGGTTGTTTTTTCCTGGGGGTAACGGGGTGAATGTGTGGATCTTGCAGGACCCCAAAGCTGAGCCGCAGATGCCCCTTGTGGGGATGTTGGGGGTCCCCGGGAGGTGTTTTTGGGGGTACCGGGGTGGGTTGCCGGCGGTGGGCGGGGGGATGCGGGTCCCCCCCGCGCTGGGGTTGGTGTTGCTGGGTCAGTCCCCGCCGCCTCCATTGTCAGCCCGGGGCCGGCGGGGGGGCTGGGCCGGGACAGACGGACGGACACGACACAGCGGGTTTGGGGAGCCCTCGGGACAGCCGGGGGTGGGCGGGAGGACCCCCGGAGTGGGGGGTTGGCTCCAGAAGGCCCTGCAGTGTCACAAAGGTCCGTCATGCCAGGAGGCTCCACCGTGTCCCTGCTGGAACATCCGTAGCTGTAACGCTGCCTCCAGCTCTGGGATCCAGAACAGGAAGGACATGGAGCTGTTGGAGCCAGTCCAGAGGAGACCACCAAGAGGATCAGAGGGCTGGAGCAGCTCTGCTGGGAGGAAAGGCTGAGAGAATTGGGGTTGTTCATGTTGGAGAAGAGAAGGCTCCGGGGTGACCTCATTGTGGCCTTGCAGTGTCTGAAGGGAGCCAACAAGATGGAGAGAGACTTTGGACAAGGGCCTGCAGTGACAGGACAAGGGGCAGTGGCTTCCCTCGGATAGAGGGAAGGGTTCCAGGAGACAGGAGGAAGGAATTCTTTCCTGGGAGGGTTCTGAGATGCTCTTTAAGGCCCCTCCCAAGCTAAAGCATCCCATTATGCTGGGACTGGTGGGTGAGGTGGTGGTGGGAGCCGTCTGGGGCACAGGGACACAAAAGGAGGGAGTTTTCCATCCTGAGCGAAGGAAGGAAGGAGGGGGCAGCAGAACTGACCCCTTGGACACCTGGCAGGCAGGCTTTGGCTTGAGGTTGGTGATGGGCAGCTGAGTGAAGCCCCCCCAGCGCAGGAGGAAATGGTCAGTGACCTGCTCTGCCAGTGAGACCCCCACGAGTGCCTGGGCCCAGAGGGGATGAACCCCAGAGTACTGAGGGAGCTGCAGAAAGAGCTGGCCAAGCCACTCTCACTCCTGGCCCAGCAGTGCTGGAGAACTGCAGCAGTCCCAGCTGACTGGCAACAAGCAAATGGGATGTCCATCCACCAGCAGGACCAGAAGGAGAATCAGGGGAGCTTCTGGCCTGTCACAGTGACCTCAGTACTGGGGAAGTCCATGCAGCAGATCATCCTCAGTGCCATCCCATGGCACGGGCAGGACAACCAGGGGATCAGGCAAGAAGGCCAAGAGCACCCTGGCCTTTATGGAGAACAGGGTGGCCAGCAGGATCAGAGAACTGATTGCCCCTCTGTGCTGGGTACTGGGGAGACCCCACCTCGAGTGCTGTGTCCAGTTCTGGCCCCTCAGTGCAAAAAGGCCCTGGAGGGGCTGGAGCGTGTCCAGGGAAGGGAATGGAGCTGGGGAAGGGCCTGGAATGAGGAGCAGCTGAGGGAACTGGGTTATTTAGTCTGCAGAAGAGGAGGCTCGGAGAGGACCTCACAACTCTCTACAATGACCTGAAAGGAGGTTTTAGTAGGAAAGGGGGTTCAGTCTCTTCTACAAAACCTTTATTGAAAGCAAGAGAAGAAATGGCCTAAAAGTTGCCTTGGGTGAGGTTCAGATTAGCTGTTAAAAAACCCCTTTTTTCACTGAAGGAGTGTTCAGGCATTGGAAAAAGTAGCCCAGGGAGATGGTGGAGTCTCTGGAAGTCTTCAGATGGCATCTGTATATGGCACTTTGGGATATGGTTTAGGGATGACTCTGGTGGTTCTGGATGACAGTTGGACCAGAAGATCTTGAAGGTCCCTTCGAACCTTGATGATGTTGTGATTCTCTGACCTGTCAACACAGTTTCCAGGTTTGTGCTCTAACAAGATCTTTTCTCAGTTGGATCCCTCAGTGGGACCCATTAACACTACAAGAAACTTTACAGTTTGAATCTCACTTTGGTTTCTCAAGAGGTTCCTGCAACTCTCCTCAGGGTCTGATGTTCAGGGACTCATCCCCAAAGCCCCCAGGGTGATGAAATGCCTGGGGCTGTTGCTGTGCTGCTGAGCTGGGCCGGGCTCCTGGCACATAGAGAGCTCCTGGCAACCAAGAACAGCTTCAAAGAGACAGCTCTGCCCAGGAGCAGCTCCTCTGCACAGCCCAGCTAGGCTGAGGGCACTGCCTGCAGCACCCAGGGCACAGGAGAGAAGGCAGAGAGGTGAGAGGCAGCCTGGGCTGGGAGGGGACTGAGCTCTCACTATGGGAGAAACCTTCATAGAGTTAGACTGAAGAATTCTCTGGCTGGAGGACACTGGAACTTCCGTTCCTGCAGGGATCTCCTAAGGCTGCCACATCCCACAGCTTGTAGGATCTTTCAGAAGGTCTCTCCCAGTCCCTGCAGGGCAGAGGAAGTGGCCCTATGGCAGAGCAGGGCAGCAAGGGCAGCCAGGAGAAGGGAGCAGGAGGTGAAAGGGATCCTGGGCTGGGAGGACAGGGCAGAGCTGCTCAGGGGAGGAACCTTGGCAGCCCTTTGGCACGGGAAGGCTGTGGCTGCAGAGCAGTGCAGGGGAGTTGCTGCAAGTGGCTCTTGCAGCTGCCAAATGCCAGCCCTGGCAGGAGCTGTCAGGATGGCTGTGCTGGATTTGCTGGGGGGCAGCAGGAGAAGCTGCTGCAGAGCAGGACTTGCTGCTGCCCCATGGGAGGCCCAGGGCCAGAAGGTTCCCTGTGCCAGGGCTGGCTGTGGGGTGGGAAGGTGGGGGTGCAGCCAGGGGTGCCCAGGGCTGTGGGGCAGAGCAGGGTCCTGCCCCCAGGGCTGTGTGTGCTGGGGCAGGGACTCTGCTGCCTGCCAGGGGCAGCTCTCAGCCCGGCCAAGG
>NW_026087117.1:0-7930 GCF_022539395.1 Myiozetetes cayanensis
TTTGGGGTCCCTGAGGTGTTTTGTGGTGCCCTAGAGCAGTTTTGAGTACCTGAGGCATTTTGGGGGTCCTGAGGCGTTTTTGGGGTCCCCTGCGGTGTTTTTGGGGTCCCTGGAGCAGTTTGGGGTCCTTAAGGCGTTTTTGGGGTGCTCCTGGAGCAGTTTTGGGGTCCCCTGAGCAGTTTTGGGATCCCTGAGGTGTTTTTGGGGTCCCTGAGGCAGTTTTGGGGTCCCTGAGGTGCTTTGGGGTCCCCAAGGCCAGTTTGGGGTGCCTCGGGCAGTTTTGGGGTCCCTGCGCAGTTTTAGGGTGCCCTGAGGCAGTTTGGGGTCCCTGAAGTGTTTTTGGGGTGCTCCTAGAGCAGCCTTTTTTGGGGTCTCCTGAGGCAGTTTTTGGGGTCTCTGAGGTGCTTTGGGGTCCCACAGGAGGGGTGGAGCTCTTGGACATCACGACCATCCGGGACACCCGTGCGGGACGCTTCGCCGCGCCCCAAGGTGGGGACCCCAAAATTGGGGAGACCCCAAAATCGGGGGACCCAAAATCGGGGGACCCCAAAATCAGGGAGTGGGGGCTGGGGGACCCCAAAAACAATGGGGAGCTGGGGACCCCAAAATCAGGGGGTGGGGCTGGGGACCCCGAAACAATGAGGAGGGCTGGGGACCCTGAAACAACAGGGAGGGCTGGGGACCCCAAAATCGGGGACTGGGGGTTGGGGGACCCCAAAACAATGGGAGGGTTGGGGACCCCAAAACAATGGGGAGGGGCTGGGGACCCCAAAATTGGGGGCTGGGGACCCCAAAATTAGAGGAGGGGCTGGGGACCCAAAATCAGGGGGTGGGGGGGCTGGGGACCCCAAAATCGAGGGGCTTGGGGGGGCTGGGGACCCCAAAAACAATGGGGAGGGCGGGCAGGACCCCAAAATCCCGAGGGCTGGGGGGCTGGGGGACCCCAAAAACAATGGGAAGGGTTGGGGACCCCAAAACAACTGGGGACACCCCAAAACCGGGGGCTGGAGGAGGGATGGGTTCCAGGACCCCCCAGACCTGGGGGTTTTGGGGTCCCTGGGGGGTATTTTGAGGTACAGTTTGGGGAGTCTCTGGGTACATTTTTGGGGTCTCTGGTTACATTTTGGGGTCTCTGCTCTGTTTTGGGGTGCAGGACCCCCGGGCCGGTGAAGCCCTGGGTTTTGGGGTCCTAGGGGTCCCTGGGGGGGTATTTTGGGGTACATTTTGGGGTCTCTGAGCACGTTTTGGGGTCTCTGGGTACATTTTGGGGTGCAGGACCCCCGCAGCCGTGAGGCCCTGGGTTTGGGGTCCTAGGGTCCCTGGGGTGTGTTTTTGGGGTCTCTGGTTACAATTTTGGGTCTGTGCTGTGTTGTGGGGTTCAGGACCCCGGAGCCGTGAAGCCCTGGGTTTTGGGGTCCCTGGGGTCCCCCTCCCCAGCGCCTCCTGACCGTGGTGCACGGACCCGACATGGATCAACCTCACCTTCCTCAACTCGTGGCCGTCCAGGACGACGTGGCCAAGGTGGGGAGAGGAGGGCTCAGGGGGCTCTGGGGGTCTGGGGGCTCTGGGGGGTCTGGGGAGCTCTGGGTGCCCGTTTTGGGGTCCCAGGGAGTTTGGGGGTCCCGGGGTGTCCCTGGGAGGAGTTTGGGAGTCCTTGGGTGGGGTTGGGGGTCCTTGGGAGGGCTTTGGGGGTCCCTGGGTGGGTTTTGGGGAGTCCCTGGGTGGGTTTAGGGGTCCCTGGGTGGGTTTGGGGGTCCCAGAGTGGGTTTTGGGGGTCCCTGGGAGGGTTTTGGGGGTCCCTGGGTGGGTTTGGGGGTCCTGGGTGGGTTTTGGGGGTCCCTGGGAGGGTTTGGGGGTCCTTGGGTGGGGTTTGGGGTTCCCTGGGTGGGTTTGGGGGTCCCTGGGAGGGTTTGGGGTTCCCTGGGAGGTTTTGGGGTCCCTGGGAGGGTTTGGGGGTCCCTGGATGGGTTTGGGGGTCCCTGGGGGGGTTTGGGGGTCCCTAGATCCCATTTTGGGAGTCCTTGAGGGTTTTAGGGGGTCCCCAGGATGGGTTTTGGGGGTCCCTGGGTGGGTTTGGGAGTCCTTGGGTGGGTTTGGGGTCCCTGGGTGGGTTTTGGGGGTCCCTGGGTGTGTTTGGGGGTCCCTGGGTGGGTTTGGGGGTCCCTGGGCAGGTTTGGGGGTCCCTGGGAGGGTTTGGGGGGTCCTGGATGGGTTTGGGGGTCCCTGGGTGGGTTTTGGGGTCCCTGGGAGGGTTTTGGGGTCCCTGGGAGGTTTTGGGGTTCTGACACCCCCTCCCTCAATTTTAGGGGTCCCCAGGTGTGGACGAGACGAGGCTGTTCCAGCTGGCCATGAACATCCTGGCCAGGAACAGCTCCAGGAACACCTACCTGAGGAAGGCGTGGTATCCCAAAACCCCCAAACCCATCACCCCAAAACCCCAAAACCCCCAAACACCCCACAAAACACCCAGAATCGATCCCTAGAACCCCAAAACACCCCAACACCCACCTGAGGAAGCGTGAGTACCCCAAAAACTACACCCCAAAACTGAGCCCCAAAACAGCCCCAAAACCACCCCAAAAACACCTCAAAATCATCCTGAACCCTAAAACCCCAACACCCACCTGAGGAAGGCGTAGGTACCCCAAAAACACCCCAAAACCACCCCAAACCCCCAAAACCAGCTCAAAATCATCCCTGAACCCCAAAACCCCAGCACCCACCTGAGGAAGGCGTGGGTACCCCAAAACACCCCAAAATGGCCCCAAAACCCCCCAAAACCACCCCAAAATCATCCCTGAACCCCAAAACCCCAACACCCACCCTAGGAAGGCGTGGGGACCCAAAACCCCAAAGACCCCAAAACCACCCCAAAGCCTTCCCTGGACCCCTCATTCCTCCCCTCTTCCCAAACCCCTCTGGGGCTCCTTCCCCAAATTTGGGTCCCCTCTACCTCAGTTTAGGGTCCCTCGATTTGGGGTCCCCCAGATTTGGGGTCCCCTCTCCCAGATTTGGGTCCCAATTTGGGGTCTCTGCCCCAGATTTGGGGTCCCCCAGATCCTTGGGGTCCCCTCAGATTTGGGGTCCCTCTGCCCCAGATTTGGGTTCCCCAATTTGGGGTCCCCAGGGTCCTGCCCCCAGGTACACGAAGCTGACCCTGCAGGTGAACCAGGAGGAAAGATCCCGGTTAAGAAGTGAGTGACCCCAAATTGGGCTAAACCCCCAAACAGGACCCCCAGAGTCAGGGACCCCCCAAAACCCCTCCCCACCTCCTCCCCAAATTTTGGGGTCCCCCCCTTCTCCCCCTCCCCTTTTTTCTGCTTTCCTGAAGTCCCCAAAGCCCCCTAGGCCCCCAAATTTTAGGGGACCCTTTTTGGGTTGCCCTGAATTTCTTGGGACCTCCCCCAAAAAATTCAGGGGTTCCCCCTCCACCCCCAAATTTTGGGGTCTCCTCTTTCCTCCTCCCTTTCTTTTCCCCTTCTTCCTGGTGACCCCAAACCCCCCTGAGTTCCCTCCTTTTGGGGACCCTTTTATTGGGGGTCCCTGAATTTCTGGGGCTCCCCGGAGGTTTGGGGTCCCCGACCCTCAGGGACCCCCCAAAATGTGGGGTGCCCCTGGCAGCATCCTCAAGATGTTCTCGGCCGACAAAGAAGAGGGTGGAGACGGCGCTGGAGTCGTGCGGGCTCAGCTGCACCAGGGTAGGGACCCCAAATCGGGGACCCCAAAATCACTGACCCCAAAATCACTGACCCCCCAAAAATCACTGACTCCCAAAAACCAGGAACACCCCAAAATCGGGCTCAGCTGCACCAGGGTGAGGCCCCCAAAATCACGGACCCCCCAAAATCAGTGGACCCCAAAATCGGGCTCAGCTGCACCAGGTAGGGACCCCCCAAGTTGGGACCCCCAAAATTGGGCTCAGCTGCACCAGGGTAGGGACCCCAAAAATCACTGACCCCCCAAAATCACTGACCCCCAAAATCGGGCTCAGCTGCACCCGGGTAGGGACCCCCAAAATGGGGACCCCCAAAATCGGGCTCAGCTGCACCAGGTAGGGACCCCAAAAATCGGGGACCCCCAAAAACAAACAGGGACCCCCAAAATCACTGACCCCCAAAATCGGGCTCAGCTGCACCGGGTAGGGACCCCAAAACGGGACACACTAGGGACCCCAAAATCACTGACCCCCAAACAAACAGGGACTTCAAAATCAGTGGACACCCCAAAATCGGGCTCAGCTGCACCCGGGTAGGGACCCCAAAACAGGGACCCCCAAAAATGGGGACACCCAAAATCACTGACCCCCAAAATCGGGCTCAGCTGCACCGGGTAGGGACCCCAAAATCACTGGACCCCCAAAACAAACAGGACCCCCAAAATCACTGGACCCCCAAAATCGGGCTCAGCTGCACAGGGTAAGGGACCCCAAATGGGGACCCTCCCAAAATCGGGCTCAGCTGCACCAGGGTAGGGACCCCAAAATTGGGGACCCCTCCCCAAAATCGGGCTCAGCTGCACCAGGGTAGGGACCTCCCAAAATCAGGGACCCCCAAAATCAGGCTCAGCTGCACCAGGGTAGGGACCCCAAAAACAGGGACACCCTAAAAATAGGACCCCCAAAATCACTGACCCCCAAAAACAAACAGGACCCCCAAAAATCAGGGACACCCCAAAATCGGGCTCAGCTGCACTCGGTAGGACCCCAGAAACAGGGACCCCAAAATCAGAGACCCCCAAAACAAACAGGACCCCCCAAAATCACTGACCTCCCAAAATCGGGCTCAGCTGCACTCGGGTAGGGACCCCAAAATCGGGACCCCCATTTTTAGAGCTTCCCCCATTTTTAGGGTTTCCTCCATTATTTGGGGTTCTCCTCCATTATTTGGGGTTCCTCCATTATTTGGGGTTCCCCATTATTTGAGGCTTCCCCCATTTTTAGGGTTCTCCTCCATTGTTTGGGATTTTCATCCCATTTTTAGGGTTCCCCCATTTTTAAGGTTCTCCTCCATTATTTGGGGTTCTTCTCCATTATTTGGGGTTCCTCATTTTCAGGGCTCTCCTCCATTATTTGGGATTTTCACCCCATTTTTAAGGTCCCCCCCATTTTTTAGGGTTCTCCCCCATTATTTGGGGTTCTCCCCCATTTTTTAGGGTTCTCCTCCATTATTTGGGGTTTCCCCATTTTTAGGGTTCTCCTCCATTATTTGGGGTTCTCCCCATTTTTGGGGTTCCTCCATTTTTAGGGCCCGTTCTTTGGGGGAAGGTTTTTCCTCCCCTCATTTCTGGATCTTCTCCCCCTCCCCCTCCCTGTTTCCCCCTGATTTTTGGGGGGTGTTCCTGAGTAGTTTGGGGGCCCCTTTGGGGTGTTTCTGAGCAGTTTGGGGGCTCCTTTGGGGTGTTCTTGAGCAGTTTGGGGGCTCCTTTGGGGTGTTCTTGAGCAGTTTGGGGGTTCCTTTGGGGTGTTCTTGAGCAGTTTGGGGGCTCCTTTGGGGTGTTCTTGAGCAGTTTAAGGGCTCCTTTGGGGTGTTCCTGAGCAGTTTGGGGGCTCCTTTGGGGTGTTCTTGAGCAGTTTGGGGGTTCCTTTGGGGTGTTCCTGAGCAGTTTAGGGGGCTCCAGGAGGTGTTCCTGAAGCAGTTTGGGGGTTCCAGGGGGTCTCTGGGGGTGCTGAGGACCCTCCCCAATGTTTGGGGTCCTGCAGGGCGAGGCCATTCCCCCCGAAATGTTCCCATTGGAGACGTTCCGGCGCTTCCTGAGCAAGCTCTGCCTGCGGCCCGACCTGGACAAGATCCTGCTGGAGATGTGAGACCCCAAAAACGGCCTTTGGGGGCCTGGGGGTTGGGGTCACCCCAGGGGGTTTGGGGTCACCCTGGGGAGTTTGGGGTCACCCTGGGGGCTAGGATGCCCAGGGGTTTGGGGTCACCCCAGGGGGGTTTGGGGTCACCCTGAGGGGGTTTGGGGTAACCCCGAGGGGATTTGGGGTCACCCTGAGGGGGTTTGGGGTAACCCCGAGGGGATTTGGGGTCACCCTGGGGGGGTTTGGGGTCACCCCGGGGGGGTTGGGGTCACCCTGGGGGGATTTGGGGTAACCCCAGGGGGGTTTGGGGTGCCCAGACCCCCCAGTTGAGGCTCTGGGGAAGCCCCACGGGGTCAGGGTCCCCCCTGGGTGAGTTTTGGGGTTTCCATTGGGATATTTTGGTTTCTGTGGGATATTTTGGGGTTCCCCCGTGTTTTTTGGGGTGCCCTGACCCCGTTTTCCCAGGGGGCTGGCAGGGAAGCCCCACGGGGTCAGGAGCACACCTGGGTGTGGTTTTGGGTTCCACTGGGATATTTTTTGGGTTCTGTTGGATATTTTTGGGTTCCTTTGGGATATTTTGGGGTTCCCCCATGTTTTTTGGGGTTCCTGACCCCATTTCCCCAGGGGGCTGGCAGGGAAGCCCTACCTGAGCCGGGAGCAGCTCCGGGACTTCATCAACACCCGGCAGAGGGACCCGCGGCTCAACGAGGTTCTGTTCCCACCCCTGAGCCCCGAGCAGGCCCAGACCCTGATCGAGCGCTACGAGCCCAACCCCTGCTTCAGGGACAGGGGTAAGGATGGCATGGGGACAGCAGGGACAGGGACAGCAGGGACAGGGATGGGGACAGGGACAGACCCTGATCGAGCGCTACGAGCCCAACCCCTCCTTCAGGGACAGGGGTAAGGATGGGACAGGGGGGGACAGGGACAGGGACAGGGACAGGGATGGGGACAGGGGGACAGCAGGGACAGGGGTAAGGATGGGATGGGGACAGGGGATGGGGACAGGGACAGGGGGACAGCAGGGACAGGGACAGGGATGGGGACAGGGGGACAGCAGGGACAGGGGTAAGGATGGGATGGGGACAGGGGATGGGGACAGGGACAGGGGGACAGCAGGGACAGGGACAGGGATGGGGACAGGGACAGGGGGACAGCAGGCCCAGACCCTGATCGAGCGCTACGAGCCCAACCCTTCCTTCAGGGACAGGGGTAAGGATGGGACAGGGACAGGGACAGGGATGGGGACAGCAGGGACAGGGATGGGGACAGGGACAGGGACAGGGACAGGGACAGGGATGGGGACAGGGACAGGGACAGACCCTGATCGAGCGCTACGAGCCCAACCCCTCCTTCAGGGACAGGGGTAAGGATGGGATGGGGACAGGGATGGGATGGGGACAGGGACAGGGACAGACCCTGATCGAGCACTACGAGCCCAACCCCTCCTTCAGGGACAGGGGTAAGGACAGGGGGGGACAGGGACAGGGGTAAGGATGGGACAGGGACAGGGGGACAGCAGGGACAGGCCCTGATCGAACCCAACCCCTCCTTCAGGGACAGGGGTAAGGACAGGGGGGGACAGTGGGGGACAGGGACAGGGGGACAGCAGGGACAGACCCTGATCGAGCGCTATGAGCCCAACCCCTCCTTCAGGGACAGGGGTAAGGATGGGACAGGGGTATGGATGGCATGGGGACAGGGATGGGGACAGCAGGGACAGGGATGGGGACAGGGACAGGGACAGGGACAGGGGTAAGGATGGGATGGGGACAGGGGGACAGCAGGGACAGGGAGGGGGACAGCAGGGACAGGGACAGACCCTGATCGAGCGCTACGAGCCCAACCCCTCCTTCAGGGACAGGGGTAAGGATGGGATGGGACAGGGGTATGGATGGGACAGGGACAGGGGTATGGATGGGACAGGGACAGGGGTATGGATGGCATGGGGACAGGGACAGGGACAGACCCTGATCGAGCGCTACGAGCCCAACCCCTCCTTCAGGGACAGGGGTAAGGACAGGGGGGGACAGGGTATGGATGGCATGGGGACAGCAGGGACAGGGACAGGGACAGGGACAGGGATGGGGACAGGGACAGGGACAGGGATGGGGACAGGGACAGGGACAGGGACAA
>NW_026087118.1:0-8167 GCF_022539395.1 Myiozetetes cayanensis
GGCCATTTAGCGTGGCTTGGGACACAAAACCAATGGAGTTCCAGGAAGGAAAATACCACTTAGCCTTCAACTCTGCTGTGCAATGGGGAGTCGGCCTTGGCACTCCATGCGTACACATGGAGCTTCCTTAGCTAGCACCTTTGTCTGAGAGGAATCTTCGTTCTTAGTCCATCTGGGGACCCAGATGGGCCATTAGAGTGCAGGGCTTCGGACACCAAACCTGTGAAGATCTAGGCAGGAAAAAAACCCCTTAACCTCCAACTCTCCTGTGTAATGGGTGAGCCAATATTGGCATTCCATATACACATGCAGCTTTCTGTCCTGAAACCTTTTGTCTGGGTGGAATCTTCACTGTTAGTCCATCTGGGACCCAGACGGGCCATTTACATGGGCTTTGGACACCAAACGAATTAAGTTCCATCCAGCAAAATAAGGCCTTAACCTCTAACTCTACTGTGCAGTTGGTGAGCCACCCTTGGCACTCCACGCACACAAGGAGCTTCCTGCGCTGGTCCCTTTTGTCTGGGATGAATCTTTTTCTCTAGTCTATCTGGGGACCCAGACTGGCCATTTCAGCCGGAGCTATGGACACCAAAGCAATGTGAAGTTCCAGCCATGAAAGCCCTTAACCTCCAAGTCTCCCATGCAAGGGGTGAGCAACCTTGACATTCCATGCACACATGGAGCTTCCTGCGCTGGCATCTTTGTCTGGGAGGAATCTTCGTTTAGCTCGTGTGGGGCCCAGATCGGGCCATGTTCAGCTGGGCCACGGACACCAAACCAATGAAGTTGCAACCAGGAAAAAACGGCCTTAGCCTCCACCTCTACTGTGCAATGGCTGAGCCACTCTTGGAAATTCATGCACACATAGAGCTGGTAACTTTGGTGTGGGAGGAATTTTCGTTCTTAGTCCATCTGGGGACCAAGATGGGCCATTTCAGCGTTGGGCTTCGGACAGCAAAGCAATGAATTTCCAGGTAGGAAAGAAAGCCCTTAGCGTCCAACTGCCCTGTGCATTTGATGAGCCACCCTTGGCACTCTATACACACACGGAGCTTTCTGCACTTGCGGCTTTTTTCTAAGATCAATCTTCGTTCTTAGTCCATCTGGGGACCCAGACGCGTCCTTTCAGTGCGTGACTTCAAACATCAAACCAATGAAGTTCCAGGCAGGAAAAAAAGCCCTTAGTCTCCAACTGTCCTGTGCAGTTGGTGAGGCACCCTTGGCACTCCATGCACACATGGAGCTTCCTGCCCTAGCACCTTTTGTCTGGGTGGAATCTTCCTTCTTAGTCCATCTGGGGACCAAGACGGGCCATTTCAGCGTGGGGCTTGGGACACCAAACCAATGAAGTTCCAGCCAGGAAAGAAAGCCCTTAGCCTCCAACTCTGCTGTGAAATGGGTGAGCCACCCTTGGCTCTCCATGCACACATGAAGCTTTCTACCCTGGCCCCTCTTGTCTGAGTGGAATCTTTGTTCTTAATCCATCTGGGAACCCAGATAGGCCATTTCAGCGCAGGGCTTCAGACACCAAACCAATGAAGTTCCAGCCAGGAAAAAAGCCCTTAGCGTCCAACTGCCCTGTGCAATGGGTGAGCTCACCTTGGCCCTCCATGCACACATGGAGCTTCCTGCGCTGGCACCTTTTTTCTGGGAGAAATCTTCGTTCTGAGTCCATCTCTGGACTTAGTCGGGCCATTTCAGCGTGGGGCTTGGGACACAAAACCAATGGAGTTCCAGGAAGGAAAAATACCACTTAGCCTTCAACTCTGCTGTGCAATGGGGGAGTCAGCCTTGGCACTCCATGTACACATGGAGCTTCCTTAGCTAGCACCTTTGTCTGGGAGGAATCTTCGCTCTTAGTCCATCTGGGGACCCAGATGGGCCATTAGAGTGCAGGGCTTCGGACACCAAACCTGTGAAGATCTAGGCAGGAAAAAAACCCCTTAACCTCCAACTCTCCTGTGTAATGGGTGAGCCAATATTGGCATTCCATATACACATGCAGCTTTCTGTCCTGAAACCTTTTGTCTGGGTGGAATCTTCATTGTTAGTCCATCTGGGGACCCAGACGGGCCATTTCAGGGCGGGGCTTTGGACACCAAACGAATTAAGTTCCATCCAGCAAAAAAGGCCTTAGCCTCTAACTCTCCTGTGCAGTTGGTGAGCCACCCTTGGCACTCCACGCACACAAGGAGCTTCCTGCGCTGGCCCCTTTGTCTGGGATGAATCTTCTTTCTTAGTCTATCTGGGGACCCAGACTGGCCATTTCAGCGGAGCTATGGACACCAAAGCAATGAAGTTCCAGCCATGAAAAAGCCCTTAACCTCCAAGTCTCCCATGCAATGGGTGAGCAACTCTTGACACTCCATGCACACATGGAGCTTCCTGCGCTGGCATCTTTTGTCTGGGAGGAATCTTCGTTCTAGCTCGTGTGGGGCCCAGACGGGCCATTTCAGCGCGGGGCTACGGACACCAAACCAATGAAGTTCCAACCAGGAAAAACGGCCTTAGCCTCCACCTCTACTGTGCAATGGCTGAGCCACTCTTGGAACTTCATGCACACATAGAGTTGGTAACTTTGGTGTGGGAGGAATTTTCGTTCTTAGTCCATCTGGGGACCAAGATGGGCCATTTCAGCGTTGGGCTTCGGACAGCAAAGCAATGAATTTCCAGGTAGGAAAGAAAGCCCTTAGCGTCCAACTGCCCTGTGCATTTGATGAGCCACCCTTGGCACTCTATACACTCATGGAACTTTCTGCACTTGCGGCTTTTTTCTAAGATCAATCTTCGTTCTTAGTCCATCTGGGGACCCAGACGCGTCTTTTCAGCGCATGACTTCAAACATCAAACCAATGAAGTTCCAGCCAGGAAAAAAGCCCTTAGCCTCCAACTGTCCTGTGCAGTTGGTGAGGCACTCCTTGGCACTCCATGCACACATGGAGCTTCCTGCCCTAGCACCTTTGTCTGGGTGGAATCTTCCTTCTTAGTCCATCTGGGGACCAAGACGGGCCATTTCAGCGTGGGGCTTGGGACACCAAACCAATGAAGTTCCAGCCAGGAAAGAAAGCCCTTAGCCTCCAACTCTGCTGTGAAATGGGTGAGCCACTCTTGGCTCTCCATGCACACATGGAGCTTTCTACCCTGGCACCTCTTGTCTGAGTGGAATCTTTGTTCTTAATCCATCTGGGAACCCAGATAGGCCATTTCAGCGCAGGGCTTCAGACACCAAACCAATGAAGTTCCAGCCAGGAAAAAAGCCCTTAGCGTCCAACTGCCCTGTGCAATGGGTGAGCCACTCCTTGGCCCTCCATGCACACATGGAGCTTCCTGCGCTGGCACCTTTTTTCTGGGAGAAATCTTCATTCTGAGTCCATCTCTGACTTAGTCGGGCCATTTCAGCGTGGGGCTTCGGACACAAAACCAATGGAGTTCCAGGAAGGAAAAATACCACTTAGCCTTCAACTCTGCTGTGCAATGGGGGAGTCAGCCTTGGCACTCCATGTACACATGGAGCTTCCTTAGCTAGCACCTTTGTCTGGGAGGAATCTTCTGCTCTTAGTCCATCTGGGGACCCAGATGGGCCATTAGAGTGCAGGGCTTCGGACACCAAACCTGTGAAGATCTAGGCAGGAAAAAAACCCCTTAACCTCCAACTCTCCTGTGTCATGGGTGAGCCAATATTGGCATTCCACATACACATGCAGCTTTCTGTCCTGAAACCTTTGTCTGGGTGGAATCTTCATTGTTAGTCCATCTGGGGACCCAGACGGCCATTTCAGGGCGGGGCTTTGGACACCAAACGAATTAAGTTCCACCCAGGAAAAAAAGGCCTTAGCCTCTAACTCTCCTGTGCAGTTGGTGAGCCACCCTTGGCACTCCACGCACACAAGGAGCTTCCTGCGCTGGCCCCTTTTGTCTGGGATGAATCTTCTTTCTTAGTCTATCTGGGGCCCCAGACTGGCCATTTCAACGCGGAGCTATGGACACCAAAGCAATGAAGTTCCAGCCATGAAAAAAAGCCCTTAACCTCCAAGTCTCCCATGCAATGGGTGAGCAACCTCTGACACTCCATGCACACATGGAGCTTCCTGCGCTGGCATCTTTTGTCTGGGAGGAATCTTCGTTCTAGCTCGTGTGGGGCCCAGACGGGCCATTTCAGCGCGGCTACGGACACCAAACCAATGAAGTTCCAACCAGGAAAAACGGCCTTAGCCTCCACCTCTACTGTGCAATGGCTGAGCCACTCTTGGAACTTCATGCACACATAGAGCTGGTAACTTTGGTGTGGGAGGAATCTTCGTTCTTAGTCCATCTGGGGACCAAGATGGGCCATTTCAGCGTTGGGCTTCGGACAGCAAAGCAATGAATTTCCAGGTAGGAAAGAAAGCCCTTAGCGTCCAACTGCCCTGTGCATTTGATGAGCCACCCTTGGCACTCTATACACTCACGGAGCTTTCTGCACTTGCGGCTTTTTTCTAAGATGAATCTTCGTTCTTAGTCCATCTGGGGACCCAGACGCGTCATTTCAGCGCGTGACTTCAAACATCAAACCAATGAAGTTCCAGCCAGGAAAAAAAGCCCTTAGCCTCCAACTGTCCTGTGCAGTTGGTGAGGCACCCTTGGCACTCCACGCACACAAGGAGCTTCCTGCCCTAGCACCTTTGTCTGGGTGGAATCTTCCTTCTTAGTCCATCTGGGGACCAAGACGGGCCATTTCAGCGTGGGGCTTGGGACACTAAACCAATGAAGTTCCAGCCAGGAAAGAAAGCCCTTAGCCTCCAACTCTGCTGTGAAATGGGTGAGCCACCCTTGGCTCTCCATGCACACATGGAGCTTTCTATCCTGACCCCTCTTGTCTGAGTGGAATCTTTGTTCTTAATCCATCTGGGAACCCAGATAGGCCATTTCAGCGCAGGGCTTCAGACACCAAACCAATGAAGTTCCAGCCAGGAAAAAGCCCTTAGCGTCCAACTGCCCTGTGCAATGGGTGAGCCACCCTTGGTCCTCCATGCACACATGGAGCTTCCTGCGCTGGCACCTTTTTTCTGGGAGAAATCTTCGTTCTGAGTCCATCTCTGGACTTAGTCGGGCCATTTCAGCGTGGGGCTTCGGACACAAAACCAATGGAGTTCCAGGAAGGAAAAATACCCCTTAGCCTTCAACTCTGCTGTGCAATAGGTGAGTCAGCCTTGGCACTCCATGTACACATGGAGCTTCCTTAGCTAGCACCTTTGTCTGGAGAGGAATCTTCGTTCTAGTCCATCTGGGGACCCAGATGGGCCATTAGAGTGCAGGGCTTCGGACACCAAACCTGTGAAGATCTAGGCAGGAAAAAAACCCCTTAACCTCCAACTCTCCTGTGTAATGGGTGAGCCAATATTGGCACTCCATATACACATGCAGTTTTCTGTCCTGAAACCTTTTGTCTGGGTGGAATTTTCATTGTCAGTCCGTAAATGGACCCAGACGGACCATTTCAGGGCGGGGCTTTGGAGACCAAACAAATTAAGTTCCATCCAGCAAAAAAAGGCCTTAGCCTCTAACTCTCCTGTGCAGTTGGTGAGCCACCCTTGGCACTTCATGCACACAAGGAGCTTCCTGCGCTGGCCCCTTTTGTCTGGGATGAATCTTCTTTCTTAGTCTATCTGGGGACCCAGACTGACCATTTCAGCGCGGAGCTATGGACACCAAACCAATGAAGTTCCAGCCAGGAAAAAAAGCCCTTAACCTCCAAGTCTCCCATGCAGTGGGTGAGCAACCCTTGACACTCCATGCACACATGGAGCTTCCTGCGCTGGCATCTTTTGTCTGGGAGGAATCTTCGTTCTTAGCCCGTGTGGGGCCCAGACGGGCCATTTCAGCGCGGGCCACGGACACCAAACCAATGAAGTTGCAACCAGGAAAAAACGGCCTTAGCCTCCACCTCTACTGTGCAATGGCTGAGCCACTCTTGGAACTTCATGCACACATAGAGCTGGTAACTTTGGTGTGGAGGAATCTTCGTTCTTAGTCCATCTGGGGACTAAGATGGGCCATTTCAGCGTTGGGCTTCGGACAGCAAAGCAATGAATTTCCAGGTAGGAAAGAAAGCCCTTAGCGTCCAACTGCCCTGTGCATTTGATGAGCCACCCTTGGCACTCTATACACTCACGGAGCTTTCTGCACTTGCGGCTTTTTTCTAAGATGAATCTTCGTTCTTAGTCCATCTGGGGACCCAGACGCGTCATTTCAGCGCGTGACTTCAAACATCAAACCAATGAAGTTCCAGGCAGGAAAAAAAGCCCTTAGCCTCCAACTGTCCTGTGCAGTTGGTGAGGCACCCTTGGCTCTCCATGCACACATGGAGCTTTCTACCCTGGCACCTCTTGTCTGAGTGGAATCTTTGTTCTTAATCCATCTGGGAACCCAGATAGGCCATTTCAGCGCAGGGCTTCAGACACCAAACCAATGAAGTTCCAGCCAGGAAAAAAAGCCCTTAGCGTCCAACTGCCCTGTGCATTTGATGAGCCACCCTTGGCACTCTATACACTCACGGAGTTTTCTGCACTTGCGGCTTTTTTCTGGGATGAATCTTCGTTCTTAGTCCATCTGGGGACCCAGACGCGTCATTTCAGCGCATGACTTCAAACATCAAACCAATGAAGTTCCAGCCAGGAAAAAAAGCCCTTAGCCTCCAACTAGCCTGTGCAGTTGGTGAGGCACCCTTGGCACTCCATGCACACATGGAGCTTCCTGCCCTAGCACCTTTGTCTGGGTGGAATCTTCCTTCTTAGTCCATCTGGGGACCAAGACGGGCCATTTCAGCGTGGAACTTGGGATACCAAACCAATGAAGTTCCAGCCAGGAAAGAAAGCCCTTAGCCTCCAACTCTGCTGTGAAATGGGTGAGTCACCCTTGGCTCTCCGTGCACACATGGAGCTTTCTACCCTGACACCTCTTGTCTGAGTGGAATCTTTGTTCTTAATCCATCTGGGAACCCAGATAGGCCATTTCAGCGCAGGGCTTCAGACACCAAACCAATGAAGTTCCAGCCAGGAAAAAAAGCCCTTAGCGTCCAACTGCCCTGTGCAATGGGTGAGCCACCCTTGGCACTCCATGCACACATGGAGCTTCCTGCGCTGGCACCTTTTTTCTGGGAGAAATCTTCGTTCTGAGTCCATCTCTGGACTTAGTCGGACCATTTCAGCGTGGGGCTTCGGACACAAAACCAATGAAGTTCCAGCCATGAAAAAAACCCCTTAACCTCCAAGTCTCCTATGCTTTGGATGAGCAACTCTTGACACTCCATGCTCACATGGAGTTTCCTTAGCTAGCACCTTTTGTCTGGGAGGAATCTTCGTTCTTAGTCCATCTGGGGACCCAGATGGGCCATTAGAGTGCAGGGCTTCGGACATCAAACCAATGAAATTCCAGGCAGGATAAAAAGCCTTCAGCCTCCAACTCTCCTGTGCAATGGGTGAGTCACTCTTACCACTCCATGCACGCAAGGAGCTTTCGGAGCTGCCACCTTTGTATGGGAAGAACATTCATTCTTAGTCCATCTGGGGACTGAGACGGGTCATTTCATCGTGGGGCTTTGGACAGCAAAGGAATTAACTTCCATCCAGGAAAGAAAGGCCTTAGCCTCCAACTCTCCTGTGCAGTTGGTGAGCCACCCTTGGCAGTCCATGTACACATGGAACTTCCTTCGCTGGCACCTGTGCCTGAGGAATCCTCGTTTAACCCAGTAGTGTGGCCCAGATGGGCTATTTCAGACCAGGGCTTTGGACAGCAAACCAATGAAGTTCCAACCAGGAAAAAAAAAGGCCCTTAGCCTCCACCTCTACTTTGCAATGGTTAAGCCACCCTTGACACTTCATGCACACATGGAACTTCCTGCGCTGGCACCTCTTTTCTGGGATGAATCTTCGTTCTGAGTCCATCTCTGGTTATAGTCGGGCCATTTCAGCGTGGGGCTTCGGACACAAAACCAATGGAGTTCCAACCAGTGAAAAAAGCCCTTAGCCTTCAACTCTGCTGTGCAATGGCTGAGCCACCCTTGGCACTCCATGCACTCATGGAGCTTTCTGTCCTTAAACCTTTTGTCTCGGTGGAATCTTCGTTATTTATCCATCTGGGGACCCAGACCGTCCATTTCAGTGCGGGGTTTCGGACACCAAACCAA
>NW_026087119.1:0-8140 GCF_022539395.1 Myiozetetes cayanensis
GGGGGGTACCAGGAGATAACAGGGGAGGTACCGGGGGGCTGCACCCCGAGGTGCTAGCTACAGCGGGTACCGGGAGATGGCGGGGGTACCGGGGGCTGCATCCCGGGGGGGTAGCGGCAGGCACCGAGGGGTACCAGGTGGTACCGGGAGATAACAGAGGGAGTACCGGGGGCTGCAGCTCCGGGGGGGTACCGGGAGATAACGAGGGTACCGGGGAGATAAGGGGGAGTACCGGGAGGCTGCACCCCGGGAGATAACAGGGGGTACCAGGGGCTGCACCCCAGGAGTGACTGGCGGGCACGAGGGAGTCACCAGGGGGTACCGGGGGCTGCATGCCCAGGGGGTAGCAGGGGGGTACCAGGGAGATAGCAGGGGTACCGGGAGATAGCGGGGGTTACCGGGGGCTGCATCCCGGGGGTAGCAGGGAGTGCGGGAGATAGCGGCGGGCACCGGGGGGGTACCAGGGGGTACCGGGGCTGCACCCCGGTGAGTGCTGAGGAAGGACCGGGGGGGAAGGGGATGTCCGGCGGATAACGGAGAGGCGGTACAGGGGGACGGCAGGAGATCCGGGTGGGGAGGTGGGAGGTGCGTGCAGGGGTCCGGGGTCCCAGGGAGGTTTGACTCCCGCTGTCCCCCGTTCCGTCCCCAAGGCCACCACGGTGTCACCAGCGGAGTTCCGGGCTCTGGCGCGAGGCGGCGACGCCTTCGGCAGGGGGGCAGAGACCCCAGCCCCACCCTGCAGAGCGACCCCGGCCCCGCTGCCGTGAGTGTTAGAGGCAGGGAGGCTGGGGAGGAGTCAGAGGTCACTGACCACCCCCCACCACCATCCCGACCCCAGGACGGGCAGGTGGGGCTGGACCCCAGGTATTGGGGGGACATCGTGACCGGCCCCTTCCTCAGCTTAGGGCTCGACCCCGGCACCTGCAGAGCCCCGGGAAGGTGAGGGGGGGCGTGGGGGAGTGTGAGGTGTCCTGGGTGGTCTCTCACGGGATTCTCCCGCCCCTTTCCCCAGACAGCCACCGAGATCTCCGTGGCCAACGTCACGGCGCTGCTGCATGAGCTGCTCACAGGACCCCAGCGACCCCGCCGAGGCCCCGAGGACCCAGGACCCCAGAGAGCCCCTCATCGACAGGACCCCCTGCGACGAATCAGGCCCGCTGGGTGAGTGCCCCCCTCCCCTCTGACCTCCAAGATCTCCCCCGACCCCCGGGTTTCTGAGCCCCCTCGACCCCTGACGCCCCTCCCCAATCCCCACGCAGGAGTCCCCAGCGCCGCTCCCGCTCCAGGTCGGTTCCTGCCCTTGGGAAGCGCCGAAGCCCCGGCCGAGCCCGGCTGGGGGCTCTGCCGGCTGCTGGTGCTGGGATGGAGAGGTGAGGGTCCCGAGGAGTGGTCCCTGGGGGATTTAAATGTTGATTTAAATGGGTCTGGGGGACACCCTGAAGGGTGGTCCCGAGAGGAGGTGGGGAGGATATAAAATGGGTCTGGGGGCCTCTGTTGGGGGTCTCGTGGGAATCCTGGGGGAAGAGGAGGGATATGAAGGGATCCTGGTGGGGGTCAGGGGAGGTCTCGAGGCCCTCCCAAAGGAAGTGGGACAATATAAATGGGTCTGGGGGCTCTGAGAGGTGGTCCCAGATGCCAGGGACCCTCAGGCGCCCCTCCACACCTTCTCCCCCAGGTCGTTGCCCGAGCTGACCCCGAGCTGGCCCAACTGGCGGCCCCTGGGGCCACTCTGCTGGTGGAGCTGCCCACGTGAGTGCCGGGACCCCAGGGACCCCACCCTGCCCAGGGACGCCCCGTGGCCCCCGACCCCCTCCCCACCAGGGCCGTGACCTCTGTCCCCTTCCCCCCAGGTTCGTGCCCACCCTGCGGCCCCCAGCTCGAGGCGTTCCGGGAGCGGGTGGTCGCGCTGGCCCAGGCGGGGGCTTCGAGCCCTGGGGGCCCGGGAGCCCCTGGCCCACGCCCGATTCGGAGACCCCCTGAGACACCCCCATCCCGCCCTCCCTCCCCCAAATCCCCACCCCAGCCCTGAGACCCCCCTCCCCCAAATCACCGCCCCCTCCGATCCCCCGATTCGATACCAGACCCCAAACCCAAACCCCCTCCCAGGACCCCAAACCCGCCCCTCCAGCCACGCCCCTTCAGCCACGCCCCCTCCGGCCACGCCCCCTCCCATTCATAAACTCCGGCGCGACCCCCGGCTCCGGCCCGCAGGTACCAGGGGTTTTGAGGTCCTGGCGGGGTGGAGGTGGGGTCGGGGTCTGGGTCTGAGGGTCGTCACTGAACGGACGCCGGAGGGGACTTGGGGTCAGAGGGCACAAGAGGATCCTGGTGCGGGGGTGGGGGAGAACAAAGTGGGGGTCCCAATGGGAGGTCGCGAGAGGGAGGTCCCAATGGAGGTCTCAGGGGAGGTCCCAATGGGGGTCCCGGTTGAGGGGAGTCCCTGAGTTCCTTAGGGGGTCAAGGGGAGAGGGAGGTCTGCGGGGCAGCAGAGAGGGTCCCGACCAGCTGGGCCCCCGGAGGGTTTGAGGGTGGGATGGGGGTCTTTGGGATGGGGGGAGAACAGGGTGGGGGTCTCTGGGTGTCCTGGGTGCCCTTGGCGTGGGGGGAGGGGGTGGGGGTGTCAGGGCTGCCCGGACGGTCCCGTGGGGGTGGGAGGTTGATAAAGAGGCTATTTTAGCACCCCTTATCAGCCCAGGCCGCTCGGCCCCAAATAGGGGCAGCGCCGGGTTTTTGGGGGAGGGCTGATCTTCTCCCCAGACCCCTCCCCGTGCTCCCCCGCCCCACTCGTGTCTTCCAGCACCGGGAACGGCAGCACCGGGATGGCCGAGGAGTGAGTGGGGGGCTTGGGGTGGGTGGGAGGATCTATAAGGGGGAGTTTTGGGGGTCCCCGGCTGTTGGGACCCCCTAGAGAGGAGCTGGCGACCCAGGGAGGTTCTGGGGGATGTCCTGCTGGGGATTCAGGGGGCTCTGACTCTGTTTTTAACCCCCACAGGGAGGGACGTGTCAGTAGGTCACCCCACCCCTCCCACCCATTTGGGGTGACCCTGACCCTCTGACCCCACCCCACCCCCTCGCCGTGGCGCAGAGACCCAGGAGGAAGAGGAAGAGGAAGGGGAGGGGTCCACGCCCCGCAGCCGCCCCCTGCGCCACAAATCCTCGGCCAATTACGGGCCTCGCCGTGGAGCCCCACGCCAAGAGTGGGCTCGGGAGGGGACACTGAGAGCTCAGACCCCCAACCCCTCACTGACCCCCAATTCCCCCCTCTCAGGAAATCCAAAATCTCGGCGTCAGTGGAAGCTGCAGCTGAAGGTGAGGAGGGGGAGGGCAGTCCCCTCTATTTTGGGGGTGTCCCTGAGTGTTGGGGATCCCCCTCATTTTGAAGCCCCCTCCCCTCCAGACGCTGCTGCTGCAGGGGCGAGCGGGAGCTGGAGGCGGGAGGAGCAGGAGCGGGCGGCCGAGAAGCTGCGGGTGCTGGGGAGCTCTGCCCCCCTCGCCCTCGAGGGCTGGGGCGAGCGGAACTGCAGGTCTGGGGGGTCCCCGGGGCTAGGGGGCAAAACAGAGGCTGGGGGGAAAACAGGGGGGCTGGGGGGAAAGGGGGGCTTAGGGGGTCACCGAGGGGCTGGGGGGAAACGAGGGGCTGGGGGGAAGACGGGGGGCTGGGGGAAAAAGGGGGCTGGGGGGTCACTGAGGGCTGGGGGCGCTGGGTGGGGAAAAGGGTTGGATGGTTCTCAAGAGTGAGGCGTGAGGAATTTAGGAGGCTTTGGGAGGGGGGACACGGGGTGGGGGGGGTCAGGGCAGGGTTAGAGGGACAGGGGGGTCTCTGGGGAGGGGTCTGTAGGGCCAGGGGGGATCTGGGGGGACAAGGTGGGTTTGGGGGATCTCTGGGGGGACAAGGTGGGTTTGGGGGGACAAGGTGGGTTTGGGGATCCCAGGGGATCTCTGGGGGGACAAGGTGGGTTTGGGGGGGACAAGGTGGGTTTGGGGGATCCCAGGGGATCTCTGGGGGGACAAGGTGGGTTTGGGGGGATCCCAGGGGTCTCTGGGGGGACAAGGTGGGTTTGGGGGATCTCTGGGGGGGACAAGGTGGGTTGGGGGGATCCCAGGGGATCTCTGGGGGGACAAGGTGGGTTTGGGGGATCCCAGGGATCTCTGGGGGGACAGGGTGGGTTTGGGGGATCCCAGGGATCTCTGGGGATCTCTAGGGGCTACAAGGTGGCTTTGGGGGATCCCAGGGGATCTCTGGGGGGACAAGGTGGGTTTGGGGGATCCCAGGGGATCTCTGGGGGGCACAAGGTGGGTTTGGGGGATCTCTGGGAAGGACAGGGTGGGTTTGGGGGTCCCAGCCATACCCCCAGGAGCTGTGCCGGGAGCTCCACGCCCGCGTGGGCCGCGTGGACGAGGAGCGCTATGACATGGGCACCCGCGTCAGCAAGAACGTCACCGAGGTGGGGGCGGCCCCTCTGCCCCCTCCCCACTGAAGCGCCGCGTGGCCGTGGGGGTGTCAGGGGGTCTCAGGGGTCTCGGGAGTTCTCACACCCCATCCCCCAGATGGAGGAGCTGAAGCGCCGGGTGGGTGGGAATGTCAGGGGGTCTCAGGGGGTGGGTGGGGGTCTCAGGGGGTGTGTGGGGGCTCTCAGGGGTCTCGGGGGTCTCACACCCCTCTCCCAGATGGAGGAGCTGAGGCGCCGGGTGGCCGTGAGGGTGTCAGGGGTCTCAGGGGGTCTCAGGGGTCTCATGGGGTTCCCACCACACCCCCAGATGGAGGAGCTGAAACGCCGGGTGGGTAGGGGATGTCAGGGAGTCTCAGGGGGTGTGGGGGGGTGTTGGGGTGTCAGGGGTGTGTGGGGTCTCAGGGGCTCTCATGGGGTCCCACACCCCATCCCCCAGATGGAGGAGCTGAGGCGCCGCGTGGCCGTGGGGTGTCAGGGGGTCTCGGGGGTCTCAGGGGTCTCAGGGGTGTCAAGGGTGTGGGGGTGCCAGGGGTCCCACATCCTAGTCCCCCCAGATGGAGGAGCTGAAGCGCCGCGTGGGTGGGGATGTCAGGGGTGTGTATGGGGGGTCTCAGGGGGTCTCAGGGGTCTCGGGGGGTGTGTGGGGGTCTCAGGGGGTCTCAGGAGGGGTCTCACACCCACACCCCCAGATGGAGGAGCTGGAGCGCCGCGTGGGTGGGGATGTCAGGGGGTGTGTATGGGGGTCTCAGGGGGTCTCAGGGGTCTCAGGGGTGTGTGGGGGTCTCAGGGGTCTCAGGAGGGGTCCCACACCCCACACCCCTCAGATGGAGGAGCTGAGCGCCGGGTGGGTGGGGATGTCAGGGGTCTCAGGGGTGTTGGGGGCTCTCAGGGGTGTCGGGGGTCTCATGGGGGTCCCCTGACCCCCACTCCCCAGATGGGAGGAGCTGAAGCGCCGGGTGGGTGGGGATGTCAGGGGGTCTCAGGGGGTGTTAGGGGGCTCTCAGGGGTGTTGGGGGCTCTCATGGGGGTCCCCACACCCGTATCCCCTAGATGGAGGAGCTGAGGCGCCGCGTGGCATGGGCCGGTTCGTGCGGCCCAACCTGCGGCGGGTGCGGCTTCTCGGCGGACCGCGATGATGACGGCCTGCTGCTGGGCTCCAAGCACCGCGTGGGCACCGACCTGAGGGCCGGGCTGCGCCAGGTGCGCAGGACGAGGCCGAGAAGGTGGGTCCTGCCCGGGGGCACCTGGGGAGCACCTGGGGGTGTGGGGGTGTGGGGACACACAGGGGTGCGCAAGGACTAGGCCGAGAAGGTGGGTCCTGCCTCGGGGGCACCTGGGGCGCTCCTGGGGCACCTGGGGCTGTGAGGGGACACACAGGGGTGCGTAAGGACGAGGCCGAGAAGGTGGGTCCTGCCCGGGGGCACCTGGGGGACACCTGGGGGTGTGGGGGACACACAGGGGGTGCGCAAGGACGAGGCCGAGAAGGTGGGTCCTGCCCTGGGGCTCCTGGGGGGCACCTGGGGGCACCTGGGGGGCACCTGGGGGTGTGGGGGTGTGGGGGGACACACAGGGGTAGGCAAGGATGAGGCCGAGAGGTGGGTCCTGCCCTGGGGGGCTCCTGGGGGCTCCTGGGGGGCACCTGGGGGTGTGGGGGACACACAGGGGGTCACACCTTGGGGTCACACCCTGGGGGATCACTGGGGTCACACCTTGGGGTCACACCTTGGGGGGCACTGGAGTCATACCCTGGGGTCACACCTGGGGTCACACCTGGGGTCACACCTGGGGGATCACTGGGGTCACACCTGGGGTCACACCTTGGGGACACACCTGGGGGGGCATTGGGGTCACAACTTGAGGTCACACCTGGGGTCACACCTGGGGGGGCATTGGGGTCATACCTTGGGGTCACACCTGGGGTCACACCTGGGGTCACACCTGGGGTCACACCTTGGGGATCATTGGGGTCACACCTTGGGGACACACCTTGGGGGTCACACCTGGGGTCACACCTGGGGGATCATTGGGGTCACACCTGGAGATCTGGGCGTGTCCCCCGGGGTGTCCCCGCCCCCGTGGGCGTGTCCTGACGCGGGGAGGGGGGCGTGGGGCGGGGCAGGAGAACCGCGAGGTCGGGGACTGGCGCAAGAACGTGGACGCCCTGAGCGGCATGGAGGGCCGCAAGAAGAAGTTCGAGGGGGCGGCGGCCTGAGGGGTGAGACCCCCACCCCCAAAACCCCCTCTGCCCCCCCAAAGCTGGGGAGGGGACACAACCCCAAACCCGGGGAATCCCTCCTCCCACCCGGGGGATCGCCCTCACTCCCCCAAAACATCTCCTGCAGGCGGATCCGTCCCCTGGAGCCCCCGGGCATTTTCATCATCTTCATCATCATCATCATCTTCATCATCTTCATCCCACCTCCATCACCTCCATCAGCTCCACCACCACCATGGCAACCCCACCCCCAAATAAAGACCCCCCTCCCCATCCCCAATAAACCCCCTTTCAGCATCAATCGATCGAGTTATCGGATCCTGATCGAGTTATTGGATCCTGATCGAGTTGGGGTGGGGGGGGAGGACCCCAAAACTCACCCTGGGACCCCCAACACCCCCCCCTTCACTGACCCAGAGCCCAGGGCTCATTGCAAGTCGTTTATTAACGACCCCCATTGACCTCACTTGACCTTTGACCTTTGGTGGTGTTTGGGGGTCCCCAGTTTTTGGGGAGGGGCCCCACATAAGGCTTTGAAAGCGCTTTTGGGGTGGGGGGTGGGAGGCTCGAGGGGGCTCCAAAGGCACTGTGGGGGTGGGGGGGCACCCGGGAGCCCCCAAATTGGGAGAGGGCAGCTCAGAGTATTGCACAGGGGGAGAGGGGTCTGAGCTGGGGGAGACCAGGGGTCTGGAGTGCTTTGGGGGGCGCTGGGACCCCCGGGGTGTGGAGTGTTTGGGGGGAGGGAATTTGCCCCCCTCAGGGTATTTGGTGTTGGGGGAGGGGGCTCAGGAAGAGGGTTTGCCCCCTCCTTTTTGGTGTGTTTGGGGGGTTCTCCCTCCTCCACAGGGGTCTGTGGGGAGGGGCAGAGCCCCCGGAGTGTCTGGTGCTGCTGGAGGCTCGACCCCGTTGTTGGGGAGGTCACACGGCTGAGCCCACGGGCTGGAGATGCGGCCGTACTGTGGGGAGGAGGAGGGGAGGGGGTCACAGGGGTGGTGACACCCCTGGACCCTCCTTAACTGCCCCAGTGTCCCCTCCACCCCCAATGTCTGTGGACCCCAATTCCCACCCCCCATTTCCCTGTGCCCTCCCCACCCCCGGGCATCCCCCAAATCCCAGGACCCCCAAAACCCCAAATTCCCACCCCAAAACCCCAAATTCCCCAAAACCTAAACCCCCCCAAAAACCCCAAAACCCCCAAAATCCCACCTGGATGTCATTGAGGACCTTCAGCAGCGCTGGGTCAGCTCGGTCCCGTTCTCCATGGTGGCACCTTGTGCCACTTAGGGGGTGGGGGGACAGGAGGAGGTCTCAGGGCAGGAAAAGACCCCCCTCAAAATCCCACCTGCGCCCACAGACCACCCAGACACCCCCCCACAACCCCCAGACCCCAAAACCACCCAGACACCTCCAGACCCCAAAACCACCCTGACACCCCCCAGACCCCAAAACCACCCTGACACCCCCACCTCTCCAG
>NW_026087120.1:0-8118 GCF_022539395.1 Myiozetetes cayanensis
TTGGAGCTCAAGGATTGGGATTGGAGGTCAAAGATTGGGATCAGAGCTCCAGGATTGGGATTGGAGCTCCAGGATGGGATTGGAGGTGAAAAACTGGGATTGGAGGGGAAAAAGTGGGATTGGAGGGAAAGGATTGGGATTGGAGGTCAAGGATTGGGATTGGAGGTCACCTTGGAGCTCTTCAGGTACTGGGATTGGGATTGGAGGTGAAAAACTGGGATTGGAGGTGAAGGATTGGGATTGGAGGTCAAGGATTGGGATTGGAGGTGAAAAACTGGGATCAGAGCTCCAGGATTGGGATCAGAGAGCCAGGATGGGATTGAAGCTCAAGGATTGGGATTGGAGCTCCAAAACTGGGATTGGAGGTGAAAAACTGGGATTGGAGGTCAAGGATTGGGATTGGAGCTCCAGGATTGGGATTGGAGGGGAAAAACTGGGATTGGAGCTCCAGGATTGGGATCAGAGCTCCAGGATTGGGATTGGAGCTCCAGGATGGGATTGGAGGTGAAAAACTGGGATAGGAGGTGAAGGATTGGGATTGGAGGGGAAAATTGGGATTGGAGGTCAAGGATTGGGATTGGAGGGGAAAAAGTGGGATTAGAGGTCCAGGATTGGGATTGGAGCTCCAGGATTGGGATTGGAGGGGAAGGATTGGGATTGGAGGGGAAGAAGTGGGATTGGAGGGGAAAAAGTGGGATTGGAGGTCAAGGATTGGGATTGGAGGTCAAGGATTGGGATTGGAGGTCAAGGATTGGGATTGGAGGTCAAGGATTGGGATTGGAGCTCCAGGATTGGGATTGGAGCTCCAGGATTGGGATTGGAGCTCAAAAACTGGGATTGGAGGTGAAAAAGTGGGATTGGAGCTCCAGGATTGGGATCAGAGGTCAAGGATTGGGATTGGAGCTCAAGGATTGGGATTGGAGCTCCAGGATTGGGATTGGAGGTCAAAAACTGGGATTGGAGGTCAAAAACTGGGACTGGAGCTCCAGGATTGGGACTGGAGGTCAAGGATTGGGATTGGAGGTCCAGGATTGGGGTAGGAGATGAAGGATTGGGATTGGAGGGGAAAATTGGGATTGGAGGGGAAAAAGTGGGATTGGAGGGGAAAAAGTGGGATTGGAGGGGAAGGATTGGGATTGGAGGGGAAGGACTGGGATCAGAGCTCCAGGACTGGGATCAGAGCTCCAGGATTGGGATCAGAGCTCCAGGATTGGGATTGGAGATGAAGGATTGGGATCAGAGCTCCAGGATTGAGATCAGAGCTCAAGGATTGGGATCAGAGCTCCAGGATTGGGATCAGAGCTCCAGGATGGGATTGGAGGTGAAGGATTGGGATCAGAGATCCAGGATTGGGATCAGAGCTCCAGGATTGGGATTGGAGCTGAAAAACTGGGATTGGAGGTGAAGGATTGGGACTGGAGGTCCAGGATTGGGATCAGAGCTCCAGGATTGGGATCAGACCTCCAGGATTGACCTTTGGGATCCCCCAGGATCTCTTCCCTCCCCAACCCATCCCAACCCACCCCGAGGAATTTTTCCAACCCCTCAAATCCTACCAAGAATTCCCAACCACCCCCCTTGCAGCTTTTCCACACCTAAGAGAAGGTTGGGAATTCCCAGAATTCCGGTGGTGGTGGCGAAGCGGAGCAGCCAAGCGGAGCAGCAAAGCGAGCCGGGAATTCCGATCCCAGCGGGAATTCCCGTCAGGATCCGACCCTTTGGAATCCTCGGGAATGAGAGCCTTAAAAAAGGGGTTGGAATTCCCAAAAGGTTTGGGATTTTGTGGGGTTTTTTTTGGAATTCCCTTTGGAATTCCTGGTATCAAATCCGAGTTCTGAGAGGGAAAAAAATCTCCTAAAAATTCCCAGGGAATATTTGGGATTTCTTCCTAAATAAACTCGGAAAAGCCGAGGGTTTCTCCCAAAGGGAATTCCCCAAAAAATCCAGCTTCTCATCCAGGATTTTCCTGGTTGCAATTCCCATTTTTCCCCTGATTTTTGGATGGGTTTGGGCAGCCGTTTTCCCCCCTCCCCACTTCAGACTCAATTCCAGAGGATAAATCCAAGATTTCCAGGATATTTTGGGGATATTCCTGCTGTTCCAAAATCCCTTAAAAGCAGGGTTAACATAAATCCTGATTTTCCAAGAGAAATCCTGGAATTCTCCCGAGCTTTATCCGAGTTTTTTTTGGGATTGGGTTGATTTTTTTCCCCACTTTTTTAGCCAAACCACAAATCCCTGGAGAATGGAAGGAGGGATTTAAGGATCAAGAAAATTCCAAAGGTTGCAAAGCAAAGATAGAATCCCCTCCCCCCACCAACATTCCCAATTTTCCCAAGGAGCGAGAAAGGAGCGGGAAAAAAAAGCGGGAATTGCGGCTGTTCCGGGCGGCTCCGGCAAGAGGGAAGGTTGCAGGTGGTTGGTTGGTTGCTGATTGATTGCTGATGGCTGCTTGGTGGCTGGTTGGTGGCTGGTTGATGGTGGTTGGCAGGTGGATCCACGGGATCTATAAATATAGAGGAGCTGCGGGTGAGCCAAGCGGGGTAAATTGGGAATTGGGGGGGGTAAATTGAGGATTGGGGGGGTAAATTGGGAATGGGAAATTGGGAAGGGAAAATTGGGAATGGGGGGGGAAATTGGGAGAGTGGATTGAGGGAAATTGGGGGAGTTTTCCAAGCAGGAAGCAGAGCTGGGGTAGGGAAAGGTGGGGATGTGGGATTAGATCAGACTGGGATTGGACTGGGATGATCCCAGATGGGGAACTGGGATGATCCCAGACTGGGATTGGACTGGGATCAGCCCAGAGAGGGAACTGGGATGATCCCAGACTGGGATTGGACTGGGATGATCCCAGACAAGGAACTGGGATGATCCCAGACTGGGATTGGACCAGGAAGGGGACTGGGATGATCCCAGACAGGGAACTGGGATGATCCCAGACAAGGAACTGGGATCATCCCAGACTGGGTAGAGGACTGGGATGATCCCAGACAAGGAACTGGGATGATCCCAGAAAAGGAACTGGGATCAGCCCAGACTGGGATTGGACCAGGAAGGGAACTGGGATCATCCCAGACAAGGAACTGGGATGATCCCAGACTGGGAACTGGGATGATCCCAGACTGGGAAGAGGACTGGGATGATCCCAGACAAGGAACTGGGATGATCCCAGACTGGCCAGAGGACTGGGATGATCCCAGACAAGGAACTGGGATGATCCCAGACAAGGAACTGGGATGATCCCAGACTGGGAACTGGGATGATCCCAGACTGGGTAGAGGACTGGGATGATCCCAGACAAGGAACTGGGATGATCCCAGACAGGGAACTGGGATGATCCCAGACAAGGAACTGGGATGATCCCAGACTGGGAAATGGGAGGATCCCAGACTGGAATTAGACTGGGAAATGGACTGGGATGATCCCAGACAAGGAACTGGGATCATCCCAGACAAGGAACTGGGATGATCCCAGACAAGGAACCGGGATGATCCCAGCCAGAAAACCGGGATCATCCCAGCCAGAAAACCGGGATCATCCCGTACCAGAAAACCGGGATCATCCCAGCCAGAAAACCGGGATCATCCCAGCCAGAAAACCGGGATCATCCCAGCCAGGGAACCGGAATCCCCCCCTTGCCAAGGAACCGGAAAGAAGCCATGGAATGAGAAGACCGGGATCCCCCAGCCCCTGGCAGCCCCTAAAGCAGGAAAACTCCAAGCTCCCCATCATTCCAAACATCGGGAATGTCCTTCCAAACACCAGGAATTTCCCATTCCAAGCCTCCCATTCCCATTCCAAGCCCCCCCCGCGCGCGGGGCGATGGCGGAAGCGGCCGCGTTCTGACAGCTGGCTCCTTCCTCCTCTTCCTAGTTCCTCGCTGCCGGTTTATCCCGTCAGAATTCCCATTCCCAATCCCATTCCCGATCCCATTCCCATCGTACCTGAAATAATACACATCGCTCTTGCCGGCGCTCAACCCGGATTTACGGATCACCTCTTCTTTCTTCCAACCCGGCGGTAAAGCCGGGCAGTCCATCCTGCCCGGTTTCTCCATGGGTTTGGCGTTGTTATCTCGGGGTTATCCCGGTGGGTTTGGTGAGGTTTTTCCGGGAATTCCCGGGATTGTCCCCGGGGCCGGGAGCCCGCGGCGATGGCGGTTGCACCACAGAGAGCGAGACCTCCGGGAGGGCCGGAGCGGTGCCCAAAGGAACCATAGAGAGGGGAGGGGAAGGGACGGAGAGGCCCCAGCTTGGAGGACTAAAATGGCGGCCGCCGGAGGACCCTGCTGGCAGGATCGTTGAGTGGGATTTTGGTGGATTTAAAGTGGGATTTAAAAGTGGGATTTAAAATTGGGCTGCTTAATGGGACCGCAGCACGGCACCCACGCGTGGGATCGCGGAGTGGAGCCCCTTTGTGGGACCCACGGGACGGGGAGGGTCCTGAGGGAGGCAAAATGGCGGCCGGGGAGGAGCCAGAGCAGGATCTTTGAGTGGGATTTAAAAGTGGGATTTAAGAGTGGGATTTAAAAGTGGAGTTTCTTAATGGGACCTAGAACAGCGCCCACGCGAGCTTTGAGTGGGATCGCAGAGTGGAGCCTCTTTGTAGGACCCACGGCACAGGGAGGGCCTGAGGGGAGGCAAAATGGCGGCCGGGGGAGGAGCCCAGAGTGGGATCGTTGAGTGGGATTTAAAAGTGGGATTTAAAAGTGGAATCTCGGAGTGGAGCTGCTTAATGCAAAGCGGAACCCACGCGCGGGCCCTGAGTGGGATCGTAGGGTGGGGTCTGTTTATGGGACCCCTAAACGGGACCCACGGGACGGGGAGGGCCCTGAGGGGAGGAGCCCACAGCGGGATATTTGAGTGGGATTTAAAAGTGGGATTTAAAAGTGGAGTTTCTTAATGGGACCCTAAAACGGCGCCCACGCGTGGGCTTTGAGTGGGATCGCAGGGTGGGGTCTGTTTATGGGACCCCTAAACGGGACCCACGGGACGGGGAGGGCCCTGAGGGGAGGAGCCAAAATGGCGGCCGGGGGAGGAGCCCAGAGCGGGATCGTTGAGTGGGATTTAAAAGTGGGATTTAAAAATGGAGTTTCTTAATGGGACCCTAAAACGGTGCCCACGCGCGGGCTCTGAGTGGGGATCGCAGAGTGGAGCCCTTTGTGGGATTCCAAACAGGACCCACGGGACGGGGAGGGCCTGAGGAGGAGCTAAAATGGCGGCCAGGGAGGGCCAGAGCAGGATCTTTGAGTGGGATTTAAAGTGGGATTTAAAAGTGGAGTTTCTTAATGGGACCCTAAAACGGCGCCCACGCGCGGGCTTTGAGTGGGATCGCAGGGTGGGGTCTGTTTATGGGACCCCTAAACGGGACCCACGGGACGGGGAGGGCCCTGAGGGGAGGAGCTAAAATGGCGGCCGGGGGAGGAGCCCAGAACGGGACTCTGAGGGGATTCCGGCGTGGAAATCCTTAATGACACCCCAAAATAGGACACGCGAGGGGACCCCCCAAAATCGGACCCACGAGCGGACCCCTAAATGGGACCCTGAGTGGGATCCCGGAGTGAAGGTCCTTAATGGGACCCCAAAACAGAACCCACCAGGGGACCCCAAAACGGGACCCACGGGGAGACCCCACAGAGGGATCCCTGAGGGAAGCCCCTTAATGGGACCCCAAAATTGAACCCACGGGGGACCCCACAGAGGGATCCACAGCGAGACCCCACAATGGGACCCACAGAGGGACCCCATGACAGCTCTTCGCGTGGGATTCCCCACAGGAGCATCGACTTCGACCCCACAACAGCTCCCTAAAGCTCCTTAAATCCACAAACCGATCCCCTCATTTTCTCCCCGCGGCGCGTCCAAAAATCCCCAAAGCTGTCTCAAACCCCAAAGCTGTCCCAAATCCCAAAAGTCGTCCCAAATCCCAAAATTTATCCCAAATCCCAAAATTTATCCCAAATCCATCTTGCTGCTTAAAGCATTTTATCCTGACCTTTTAACCCCTATAGCCTGCCTCTCCCTCAGTACCGGCTCTAGGACCCCGCGGCGCAATCACGTGGCTGCAGGGCGGCTGGGACCACCCACTACTTAAGCACCGCCTTAAAAAAAAAAATTCCTATTTCTGCTTATTCCCAACCTGATTCCCGGGAAAGGTTGGGAATTCATGGAGGAGCGGGATGATGAGGAGTGGGATGATGAGGAGGAGGAAGAGGAGCTGGAAGAGCTTCGAGCGCCTCAGGGTGAGGGGGCTCAAAATGGCGGCCGGCTCTGAGGGGAATCGGCGCGCGACCCCTGAGGGGAGGGAGAGATTTTCCCTTTTCCCTTTTCCACTCGTGAAAAAACCCCCGAAATTCCACAAAAACATCGGGATTTGATGACGCTTAACTTAAAAACCCCGAGGGTTGATCGCTGGTTTTGTGCTGTCGCAGGGGACAGGGTGATCGTGCACCTGGACTTGGATTGTTTCTACGCGCAGGTGGAAATGTTGCGGAATCCCGATTTAAAAACCAAGCCTTTAGGTAAGATTAATTTTCCCTCGTTAAAATTAATTTCCCCACCCCGTTAATTGAGGGATTAAATTAATTAGAAAACGTGGAGAGGCGGGTCCTAAAAAATCCTCCGGGAGCATCACTTTGGAATGGGAGGTCGTGAGGGAGACGAGCCCGGGAAACGCCCCAAAAAAATGAGATTTAAACCTTATTTTCCTCTTTTTTTTGGTTTTCCAAGGAGTGCAGCAAAAATCCCTGGTGGTCACCTGTAATTACGAAGCCAGGAAATTTGGGATTAGGAAGCTGATGGGAATCCGGGAGGCCAAGGAAAAATGCCCTCAGCTCGTCCTGGTGAAGGGAGAGGATTTAACTCCTTACAGGGAAATGTCCAATAAAGTCACAGGTAAAAAAAATTCCTTCTTTTTTTTTTAATGGGTAATTTCCATGGTTTTTTTTTGGTGGAATTAAAAGCAGAATTCCTGAGGGGAAAAACGCCTTGAATTCCTGAGGGGGAATTGGGGAAGGGAGAGATTTTTGGGATAAAATTCCTTTTTTCTCAGGGGATCGAGAGATTTTTGGGGATAAAATTCCTCTTTTCCCAGCTTGTTTTTCCTCAGGGGATCGAGAGATTTTGGGATAAAATTCCTTTTTTCTCAGGGGATCGAGAGATTTTGGGGATAAAATTCCTTTTTTCCTCAGGGGATCAAGAGATTTTTTGGGATAAAATTCCTCTTTTCCCAGCTTGTTTTTTCTCAGGGGATTGAGAGATTTTTGGGATAAAATTCCTCCTTTTCCAGGTTGATTTCTCAGGGAATCGAGAGATTTTGGGGATAAAATTCCTTTTTTCTCAGGGAATCAAGAGATTTTTGGGATAAAAAAGTTCCTCTTTTCCCAGCTTGTTTTTTCTCAGGGGATCGAGAGATTTTGGGGATAAAATTCCTTTTTTCTCAGGGGATCAAGAGATTTTGGGGATAAAATTCCTTTTTTCTCAGGGGATCGAGAGATTTTTGGGATAAAATCCCTCTTTTCCCAGCTTGTTTTTCCTCAGGGGATCGAGAGATTTTGGGGATAAAATTCGTTTTTTCTCAGGGGATCGAGAGATTTTGGGATAAAATTCCTTTTTTCTCAGGGGATCAAGAGATTTTGGGGATAAAATTCCTTTTTCTCAGGGGATCGAGAGATTTTGGGGATAAAATTCCTCTTTTCCCAGCTTGTTTTTCCTCAGGGGATCGAGAGATTTTGGGGATAAAATTCCTTTTTTTCTCAGAGAATTGAGAGATTTTGGGGATAAAATTCCTCTTTTCCCAGCTTGTTTTTCCTCAGGGGATCGAGAGATTTTTAGGGATAAAATTCCTCTTTTCCCAGCTTGTTTTTTCTCAGGGGATCGAGAGATTTTGGGGATAAAATTCCTCATTTTCCAGGTTGTTTTTCCTCAGGGGATTGAGAGATTTTGGGGATAAAATTCCTTTTTTCTCAGGGGATCGAGAGATTTTTTGGGGATAAAATTCCTCTTTTTCCAGGTTGTTTTTCCTCAGGGGATCGAGAGATTTTGGGATAAAATTCCTTTTTCCTCAGGGAATCGAGAGATTTTGGGGATAAAATTCCTCTTTTTCCAGGTTGTTTTTCCT
>NW_026087121.1:0-8035 GCF_022539395.1 Myiozetetes cayanensis
TCTCTCTCCTTTTTCTCTCTTTCTCTCCCTCGTGTCTTCAATTCAGCTCTCCCCTTGCACCCGACCCCTTTTTCCAAAGTCCACTGGGGTGTGCTTACACAGGAGCTCTGGCAGCAACCTCCCACTGTCCATGGCAAGTATGGGATTTAGTTGGGAGTTTTCGAGGGCCTTGGGACTTTGGGCCTTCCTTTGGAGCATGAGAATTTCCAAATCTTGGGGGCTCCCTTCTCCTGGAGGCTGCAATGTCTGAGCAAGCTGGTCGAGGGTAAAGTGTCCCTGCCCGTAGCAGGGGTTGTAACTCCATGGCCTTTAGGGCACCTTCCAACACCAAGCAGTCTGTGACTCTGTATCATAGAATCATAGAATAGATTGGGTTGGAAAAGACCTCCAAGATCATCAAGTCCAACCCCTGATCCAACTCTAATTACTATATCATGGCACTAAGGGCCATGTCCAGTCTCTTTTTAAAAACTTCCAGGGATGGTGAATCCACCACCTCTCTGGGCAGGCCGTTCCAATGCCTGATCACCCTCTCTGTAAAGAATTTCTTCCTAACATCTAACCTAAACTTCCCTGGTAGAGCTTGAGCCCATGTCCCCTTGTCCTGTTGTTGGTTGCCTGGGAGAAGAGACCAACCCCCACCTGGCTATAACCTCCCTTCAGGTAGTTGAAGAGAGTGATGAGGTCACCTCTAAGCCTTCTCTTTTCTAGACTAAACAACCCCAGCTCCCTCAGCCTCTCCTCATAGGACTTGTTCTCAAGTCCCTTCACCAGCCTGGTTGCTCTTCTCTGGACCCGCTCCAGCACCTCAATATCCTTCCTGAACTGAGGGGCCCAGAACTGAACACACTACTCAAGGTGCGGCCTCACCAACGCAGAGTACAGGGGAAGGATCACTTCCCTGCTCCTGCTGGCCACACTGTTCTTGATGCAGGCCAGGATGCCATTTGCTTTCTTGGCCACCTGGGCACACTGCTGGCTCATGTTCAGCTTCCTGTCGATCAGCACCCCCAGGTCCCTTTCCACCTGGCTGCTCTCCAGCCACTCTGTCCCCAGCCTGTAGCGCTGCAGGGAGTTGTTGTGGCCAAAGTGCAGGACCTGGCACTTGGCCTTGTTGAACTTCATCCCATTGGAGTCAGCCCATCTCTCCAGTCTATCCAGGTCCCTGTGCAGAGCCCTCCTGCCTTCTGGTAGGTTGACACTCCCTCCCAACTTGGTGTCATCAGCAAATTTGCTGATGATGGACTCAATCCCCTCATCTAGATCATCGATAAAGATGTTAAACAGGACTGGGCCCAGCACTGATCCCTGGGGGACACCACTGGTGACTGGATCCCAACTGGATGCAGCCCCATTCACCAGCACTCTCTGGGCCCGGCCCTCCAGCCAGTTCTTAATCCAGCAGAGAGTGCCCCTGTCCAAGCCATGAGCTGCCAGCTTTTCCAGGAGTATATTATGAGAGACAGTGTCAAAAGCTTTGCTGAAGTCCAGATAGACACATCCACAGCCTTCCCCTCATCCACCAGGTGAGTCACCTGATCGTAAAAGGAGATCAGGTTGGTCAAACAGGATCTGCCTCTCCTAAACCCGTGCTGGCTGGCTCTGATCCCTTGTCCATGCTGTAGCTGCTGTGTGATTGCACACAGGATGATCTGCTCTATAACTCTGCCAGGCACTGAGGTCAGGCTGACAGGCCTGTAGTTACCAGGGTCAACCTTGCAGCCTTTTTTATGGATTGGGGTGATATTTGCCAACTTCCAATCATGTGGGACCTCCCCAGTGAGCCAGGACTGTTGGAAGATAATGGAGAGTGGCTTGGCAAGCTCTTCTGCCAGCTCCCTCATTACCCTAGGATGGATCCCGTCTGGTCCCATAGACTTGTGAGGATCCAGGTGGCTCAATAAGTCACTAACTATTTCCTCCTGCAATACAGGGGGGCTATTTGGTTTCCTGTCTCTGTCTACCAGCTCCAGAGGCCAGTTGCCTTGAGGGCCACCTGTCTTACTGGTAAAAACTGAAGCAAAGTAGGTGTTAAGTACCTCAGCCTTCTCCTCATCTCTATTAACTATGTTTCCCTCCGAGTCCATCAAAGAATGGAGGTTTTCTTTGCCCCTCCTTTTGTTATTAATGTATTTATAGAAGGACTTTTTGTTATCCCTAACAGAAGTGGCCAATTTAACTTCAAATTGCGCTTTTGTATCCCTGATTTTCTTTCTGCGTGATCTAGCTGTCTTCCTGAATTCTTCGTAAGTAGCCAGCCCTTTCTTCCATAGTCGATAAACTCTCTTTTTATCCCTGATTTCCTTCAGAATCTCCCTGTTTAACCAGGCTGGTTGTCTTCCCTGCCGGCTCGCCTTTCGGCACACCGGTATGGCCTGTTCCTGTGCACTCAAAACTTCCTGTTTGAAGCACATCCATCCTCCTGGACTCCCTTGTTTTCAAGGGTTGTTTCCCAGGGTATGCTCTGGACTAGACTTCTGAATAGGTCAAAATCTGCCCTCCGGAAGTCCAGCGTAGAGGTTTTATTGTTTGTTTCTCCTTGAATCTCTGAGTATTGAAAATTCTATTATTTCATGATCACTATTTCCTAGGCGGCCTTCAACCACTATATCTCCCACCAGCTCCTCTCTGTTTGTAAACAGCAGGTCTAGTGAGGCCTTACCCCTGGTAGGTTCATTTACCAGTTGATGAAGGAAATTGTCTTCTATACACTCCAGGAAATTCCTAGACTGCCTCTTCTCTACAGTATTGAGCTCCCAGCAGATATCTGGCAGGTTAAAGTCACCTACAAGGACAAGGGCTGACAATTTTGAGACATCCGCCAGCTGCTTGTAGAATAATTCATCCCCTTTGTCATCCTGGTAGGGCGGTCTGTAACAGACACCCATGATGATGTCAGTCTTGTTGGTCTTCCCCCTGACTTTGGTCCACAGGCACTCAACCTTATCATTGCTGACCTCAAGTTCAACAGGGTCCAGAGACTCTCTAACATATAAAGCCACCCCTCCACCTCTCCTCCCCTGTCTGTTCTTCCTGAAGAGCTTATAGCCTTCCATAGCAGCACTCCAGACATGCGAGTCATCCCACCATGTTTCTGTGATGGCGACTACATCATAGCCTTCCTGCTGCACAATTGCCTCCAGCTCCTCTTGTTTGCTGCCCATACTGCGTGCATTAGTGTACATGCACTTCAGGTGGGCTGTTGATTTAATTCTTGACTCAGGCTTTCCATCCTTAGGTTGATCACTGGAGAGCCCGGTTTCAACCCCTTCCCCCTTCAAACCTAGTTGAAAGCCCTCCTAATCAGCCTCGCTAACTTATGGGCTACAGTCCTCCTCTTCTTCCTAGAAAGATGAATCCCATCTGATTTTAAGAGACTAGGTACCATGGAGTTTGCCCCATGGTCAAAGAAACCAAAATTTTGATGGTGGCACCAATTCTTTAGCCATCTGTTGAGGAGTTGGGCTTTTTTACTCCTCTCTTTATTTAACTCCTCATCCATCCCAGATAGTACAGGAACTGAGGCAAATATCACCTGTGCTCCTTTCCCCTGAACTGACCGACCCAGTGCTTTAAAGTCTTTTTTAATTATCTTGGCACTTCTTTGATTAATGTCCTCACTGCCAGCCTGGACTACCACCAGAGGATAATAGTCTGAGGGCTGAATTAACTCAGGAAGTCTCCTACTAATATCCCTCACCCTGGCCCCAGGAAGGCAGCATACTTCTCTCTGGGATGGGTCTGGGCGACATATAGGGCCCTCAGTTCCCCTCAAAAGGGAGTCACCGACTACAACTACCCTTCTTTTTTTTTTTATACCTGTGGTTGTAATCCGTCTTTTGGACAGGGCCGAACAAGGAGGCTCTCTAGAGGGATCATCTTGGCTGTCCTCTACCTGACTGTCTGGGTCCAGAGTCTCATATCTATTCTTCAAGGGCACCCTGAGGGGTGATGGGGGTCTAGAAAGAATTCTTCTACCTTTCCCATTAGGGACCTGTTTCCATTCCCCCCCATCATTTTGGTCTGCTCCATCTGTCTTATGGCAGGAGAGGCAGGGCTTTGCTGTCTCCTGTTGGACTTCCTTAGTGTTTAAAAGGGTTTGACTCCACCAGTCAATTTCCTTTTCACTCTCCCTAATGCACCTTAATCTCTCTACCTCTTCCTTAAGTTCTGCTACCAGGCACAGCAAATCACTCACCTGCTCGCATCGTACACAGCTACCTCCTACACCATCCTCTGGTACCAACGTCAGGCTCAGACACTCAGCACACCCAGAGACCTGGGTGGCTGCATCCTTCTTTGAGGGGAGGGTCTGAGCAAACACACTCCTAGTAGTAACAGCAGAAACAGCTTTTGTTTTTCAGGAAACCATTGCTAGCTTTAAAAAGCACACTTACCTACAAGAAGCGGGAGCTGGTTGACAAGAAGGGGGAGCTGCTCTGTGATCGGTTGGTTGTCTGTAGAGGACATTTGAAGGAGAAAGTGAAGAGGAGAAGATGAAGTAAAGCCCCCGGACCCAAATAGATCAGAGCCCTTGAGTGAAACAGCGCAAGTGCGAGGGGAATCCCCACGTTCTCCCGCATGGCTGAAGGGGGGCACTCACAGAACGGGGCAGGGACCGAGGGCCTCTGGCTGGGCGGTGCTGCCACACCGGCCCAGGGAGACGTCACCGGCTCAGTGGATAAAAATGCAGGTGGCTCATGCTTGGGGCTCTCAAGCTTCACAGGAAGGACAACGCTGCCTTTTGTGGAGACACCGCTATCTTTGTGAGCCTGCTGACCCTCCAAGGATGCAGCCTCTGCTGGGGGGAATTCTGGTTCTCCTGGGGTCGGTAAGACAACCTCGTCAAACACACCTGCGTGCGTGGGGGTTTCCCTGAGGGCTCAGTTCACTCCCCTCCTTTCCTGTCTCTCAGGTTCCCATTTACTTGGCCACTTTTGTAAGAAATATTGGGCTTATTGTTGGGCTCTCAGCAGCGTCTTGGCTTTCAATCTCGGCATCCTTCCAACTCACCTTGCTCAACACCTTTATCTGCATAGATAGAAAACCTGACATTTTAAAATTCTGCAGAGTTGGGGTTTGCCTCTAGTACTGTTTACTCCCAGGAAGGACTTTCTTGCCCTCACTAACAAGCTTTTCAAGAAGTACCTAGAGGATGACCAATAACTTCATAAACTCATGACTTCTTTGAAGAACAGCTGTCCTGGGGTGATGAAAACATTTCTGAGAATTCAAAATTCCCGTTTTGGTTCTGCATTTATGTTAAAGGGGGTGGTTTTGTAGAAGTCTTTTTAGAAGACTATGTCCATGCATGAATTCTTTGAAATGGTTCTCGTGCAGTGTTCTTCCTCTTCATATAATCATAGAATCATAGAATAGATTGGGTTGGAAAAGACCTCCAAGATCATCAAGTTCAACCCCTGATCCAACTCTAATTACTATATCATGGCACTAAGGGCCATGTCCAATCTCTTTTTAAAAACTTCCAGGGATGGTGAATCCACCACCTCTCTGGGCAGGCCGTTCCAATGCCTGATCACCCTCTCTGGAAAGAATTTCTTCCTAACATCTAACCTAAACTTCCCCTGGCAGAGGTTGAGCTCATGTCCCCTTGTGCTGTTGTTGGTTGCCTGGGAGAAGAGACCAACCCCCACCTGGCTATAACTTCCCTTCAGGTAGTTGAAGAGAGTGATGAGGTCACCTCTAAGCCTTCTCTTCTCTAGACTAAACAACCCCAGCTCCCTCAGCCTCTCCTCATAGGACTTGTTCTCAAGTCCCTTCACCAGCCTGGTTGCTCTTCTCTGCACCCGCTCCAGCACCTCAATATCCTTCCTGAACTGAGGGGCCCAGAGTTGAACACAATACTCAAGGTGTGGCCTCACCAACGCAGAGTACAGGGGAAGGATCACTTCCCTGCTCCTGCTGGCCACACTGTTCTTGATGCAGGCTAGGATGCCATTGGCCTTCTTGGCCACCTGGGCACACTGCTGGCTCATGTTCAGCTTCCTGTTGATCAACCCCCCCAGGTCCCTTTCCACCTGGCTGCTCTCCAGCCACTCTGTGCCCAGCCTGTAGCGCTGCAGGGGTTGTTGTGGCCAAAGTGCAGGACCCGGCACTTGGCCTTGTTGAACTTCATCCCATTGGAATCAGCCCAACTCCCCAGTCTGTCCAGGTCCCTCTGCAGAGCCCTCCTGCCTTCCAGCAGGTCGACATTCCCTCCCAACTTGGTGTCGTCAGCAAATTTGCTAATGGTGGACTCAATCCCCTCATCTAAATCATCCATAAAGATGTTAAACAGGACTGGGCCCAGCGCTGATCCCTGGGGGACACCACTGGAGACTGGATCCCAACTGGATGCAGCCCCGTTCCCCAACACTCTCTGGGCCCGGCCCTCCAGCCAGTTCTTAACCCAGCACAGAGTGCCCTGTCCAAGCCATGGGCTGCAGCTTTTCCAGGAGTATATTATGGGAGACAGTGTCAAAGGCTTTGCTGGAGTCCAGATAGACACATCCACAGCCTGCCCCTGATCCACCAGGTGGGTCACCTGATCATAAAAGGAGATCAGGTTGGTCAGACAGAACCTGCCTCTCCTAAACCCCATGTTGGCTGGCTCTGATCCCTTGTCCATCCTGTAGCTGCTGTGTGATTGCACACAGGATGATCTGCTCCATAACTCTGCCAGGCACCAAGGTCAGGTTGACAGGCCTGTAGTTACCAGGGTCAACCTTGCAGCCTTTTTTATGGATTGGAGTCATATTTGCCAACTTCCAATCATATGGGACCTCCTCAGTGAGCCAGGACTGTTGGAAGATAATTGAGAGTGGCTTGGCAAGCTCTTCTGCCAGCTCCCTCATTACTCTAGGATGGATCCCGTCTGGTCCCATAGACTTGTGAGGATCCAGGTGGCTCAGTAAGTCACTAACTATTTCCTCCTGCAATACAAGGGGGTTATTTGGTTTCCTATCTCTGTCTACCAGCTCCAGAGGCCAGTTGCCTTGAGGGTCACCTGTCTTACTGGTAAAAACTGAGGCAAAGTAGGTGTTAAGTACCTCAACCTTCTCCTCACCTCTATTAACTATGTTTCCCTCCGAGTCCATCAAAGTATGGAGGTTTTCTTTGCCCCTCCTTTTGTTATTAATGTATTTATAGAAGGACTTTTTGTTATCCCTAAATAGAAGGACTTTTTGTTATCCCTAAATAAAAATCCCTTAAATCCTGAACTACTTTGTAAGTTCCACTTGGTTTCTTAACTGGGAGAATTGGGGTGTTAAAGTCTGATTCACACTCTATTAGAATTCCCAATTTCAAGAAGTTTTCACTTCTTGGTTCAATTCCTTTTCTGCCTTCTAACATCAATGGATATTTTTTCCTGACTACTGGCTTTGCTTCTGGTAATAATTCCATCTGAATAGGAGTTGCCTTTTTTGATTTACTGGGTTCATCTGTAGCCCACACCAAGGAATAGACTCCATCTAAAATTTGACTGCTATTTGGATTGTTTTGCTCTGGCTTTACGCAGTTCAGGACCAAGCTCAGGGCTGCTATTAGTTGTTCTTTGTTTACCTGAAATTCAAGTTTACCTTTTCCAAACTTAATCACAGCTCCCAGGTTTTCCATCAAATCTCTCCCCAACAGAGGCTTTGGGGAATTAGGCAGATCTAAAAATTGATGAATTCCCATTTTTTTCCCAACTTTGTACTGGAGGGGTTTCAGAAAGAAAGTTTTTTCTGATTGGCCTGTTACTCTCACAACTTGAACAAATTTATCACTTTTAGGCACTAGTTCTTGGTTTAGAACAGAAAATGTGGCTCCAGTGTCGATCAGAGAGTCTAATTCTTTTTCACCTTCCCCTTGGTCCATTTTAACCAGTGGGTCTGCCAGGGAATGACTCACCGGTCCCCCTCATTCACTGGTCTGATGAGCGATGACAGCTCCTCCTGGGTTCCTGTTTGCCAATGTGGGGCAATCCCGTTTCCAGTGTCCCTCCTGCATGCAACAGGCACATTGATTTTGTCCCACTCTTGCTTGTTGAAAA
>NW_026087122.1:0-7910 GCF_022539395.1 Myiozetetes cayanensis
CTCTCAGGGGTCCTGGGGGTTCCAGGGGGGTCTCGGGGTCAGGGGTCCTGGGATTTGGGGGTTTAGGGGGTCAGGGTGACCCTGGGTCTGAACCACCTCTCAAGGTCCGAGGGTGATGGGAGGATTTGGGGGCCTGGGGGTCTGAGGGGGATTTTTGGGGTTCCTGGGGAGGTTCCAGGGGGTCTTGGGGTCAGGGGTTCAGGGGTCCCGGGATTTGGGGGTTTGGAGGGGAGGGGGGGTCAGGGTGACACTGGGGCTGAACCACCTCTTGAGGTCGGGGGGGGGTCTGGGGGGGTCCCGATGTCCCCTCAGTGTCCCCCTGAGTTGCTTCCACCACCCAATGATGGCTCCGAGGGGCTCTGGGGCATCGTGTCCCCCCCCGTGTCCCCTCAGTGTCCCCAATGTCCCTCCAGTGTCCCCAGTGTCCCCTCAGTGTCCCCAATGTCCCCCCCAATGTCCCCTGAGTGTCCCCAATGTCCCCAAACATCCCGAGTGTCCCCTCAGTGTCCCCAGTGTCCCCTGTCCTCAACATCCCCTGAGTGTCCTCTGACTGTTCCCTGAGTGTCCCAAACATCCCCTGTCTCCTGAGTGTCCCAAACATCCTCAGTGTCCCCTGAGTGTCCCCTGAGTGTCCCCTGAGTGTCCCCTGAGTGTCCCCAGGTACTTCCACCAGCCGGCCGATGGCTCGGAGCGTCTGTTTGACACCGTGTCCATCCAATGTCCCCTGAGTGTCCCCTGAGTGTCCCCAATGTCCCCTGAGTGTCCCCAATGTCCTCAACATCCCCTGAGTGTCCCCTGAGTGTCCCCAATGTCCCCTGAGTGTCCCCAATGTCCTCAACATCCCCTGAGTGTCCCCTGAGTGTCCCCAATGTCCCCTGAGTGTCCCCAATGTCCCCTCTGTCCCCCCTGTGTCTCCACTGTCCCCTGTCCCCAACATCCCCCGAGTGTCCCCAGTGCCCCCTGAGTGTCCCCTGACTGTCCCCAATGTCTTGAGTGCCCCAAACATCCTGAGTGTCCCCACTGTCCCCTGAGTGTCCCCCCAGTGTCCCCAATGTCCCAAACATCCTGAGTGTCCCCAATGTTCTCAACATCCCCTGAGTGTCCCCACTGTCCCCAACATCCCCTGAGTGTCCCCTGAGTGTCCCCAACATCCCCTGAGTGTCCCCAATGTCCCAAACATCCTGAGTGTCCCCAGTGCCCCCTGAGTGTCCCCTGAGTGTCCCCTGAGTGTCCCCAATGTCCCCTGAGTGTCCCCAACACCCCCTGAGTGTCCCCTGAATGCCCCCTGAGTGTCCCCAATGTCCCCTGAGTGTCCCCTGAGTGTCCCCACTGTCCCCTGAGTGTCCCCAATGTCCCCTGAGTGTCCCCTGAGTGTCCCCAATGTCCCAAACATCCTGAGTGTCCCCTGAGTGTCCCCAGTGTCCCCTGAGTGTCCCCACTGCCGAGTGTCCCCTAATGTCCCCTGAGTGTCCCCTGAGTGTCTCCTGAGTGTCCCCAACATCCCCTGAGTGTCCCCAATGTCCCCTGAGTGTCCCCAATGCCCCCTCAGTGTCCCCAACATCCCCTGAGTGTCCCCTGAGTGTCCCCCCTGTCCCCCAGGTACTTCCACCGGCCGGCCGATGGCTCGGAGGGTCTGTTCGACACCGTGTCCCCCCAATGTCCCCTGAGTGTCCCCTGAGTGTCCCCAATGTCCCCTGAGTGCCCCCTGAGTGTCCCCAATGTCCCCTGAGTGTCCCCTAAGTGTCCCCTGAGTATCCCCTGAGTGTCCCCTGAGTGTCCCCCCAGTGTCCCCAATGTTCCAAACATCCTGACTGTCCCCAGTGCCCCCTGAGTGTCCCCAATGTCCCAAACATCCTGAGTGTCCCCACTGTCCCCTGAGTGTCCTCCAGCCTGAGTGTCCCTCGATGACTATCCCCTGAGTGTCCCCTGAGTGTCCCCAATGTCCCCAACATCCTGAGTGTCCCCTGAGTGTCCCCAGCACCCCCTGAGTGTCCCCAATGTCCCCAACGTCCCCTGAGTGTCCCCAATGCCCCCTGAGTGACCCCAGTGTCCCCAATGTCCCCTGAGTGTCCCCAATGTCCCCTGAGTGTCCCCAATGTCCCAAACATCCCCTGAGTGTCCCCTGAGTGTCCCAAACATCCTGAGTGTCCCCAATGCCCCGAGTGTCCTCTGAGTGTCCCCAATATCTTGAGTGTCCCCAACATCCCCTGAGTGTCCCCAATGTCCCAAACACCCTGAGTGTCCCCAATGCCCCCTGAGTGTCCCCTGAGTGTCCCCAATGTCCCAAACATCCTGAGTGTCCCCAATGTCCCCTGAGTGTCCCCAACATCCCCTGAGTGTCCCCAATGTCCCCTGAGTGTCCCCAATGTCCCCCCCAATGTCCCCAACATCCCCTGAGTGTCCCCAATGTCCCCTGAGTGTCCCCCCAGTGTCCCCAATGTCCCCTGTCCCCAGGTACTTCCACCGGCCTGCTGATGGCTCGGAGGGTCTCTTCGACGCCGTGTCCATCCCTGTGTCCCCTGAGTGTCCCCTGAGTGCCCCCTCAGTGTCCCCCCAGTGTCCCCAATGTCCCCAACATCCCCTGAGTGTCCCCTGAGTGTCCCCCCTGTCCCCTGACTGTCCCCAGGTACTTCCACCGTCCTGCTGATGGCTCGGAGGGTCTCTTCGACGCCGTGTCCATCATGGACGCCGACATCCTGGGCTACTGCCAGAAGGAGGCCTGGTGCAAACTGGCCTTCTACCTCCTCTCCTTCTTCTACTACCTGTACAGGTCGGCTCCAGGCACTGGGAGCACTGGGAGGGCACTGGGAGCGGGTTTGGGGGCACTGGGAGGGACTGGGAGGGGGTTTGGGGGCAGTGGAGGGGGCTTGAGGGACTGGGAGGGGCTTGGGGGACTGGGAGGACTGGGAGGGGTTTGGAGGCACTGGGAGGGGTTTGGGGGACTGGGAGGGGGTTTGGGGGACTGGGAGGCACTGGGAGCAGGTTTGAGGGAAGTGGGAGGGGGTTTGGGGGGACTGGGGAGGGGGTTTGGGAGGACTGGGAAGGGGTTTGGGGGGACTGGGAGGCACTGGGAGCAGGTTTGAGGGGAAGTGGGAGGGGTTTGGGGGACTGGGAGGGGTTTGGGGGCAGTGGGAGGGGTTTGGGGGACTGGGAGGGGGTTTGGGGGGACTGGGAGGCACTGGGAGGGGGTTTGGGGGACTGGGAGGAACTGGGAGGGGTTTGGGGGAAGTGGGAGGAACTGGGAGGGGTTTGGGGGAAGTGGGAGGGAGTTTGGAGGGACTGGGAGGGGCTTTGGGGGACTGGGAGGGGCACTGGGAAGGACTGGGAGGGCACTGGGAGGGGGTTTGGGGGAAGTGAGAGGGCACTGGGAGGGACTGGGAGGGGTTTGGGGGCAGTGGGAGGGAGTTTGGAGGGACTGGGAGGGGGCTGGGGGACTGGGAGGGCACTGGGAAGGACTGGGAGGGCACTGGGAGGGGGTTTGGGGGAAGTGAGAGGGCACTGGGAGGGACTGGGAGTGGGTTTGGGGGCAGTGGGAGGCACTGGGAGGGACTGGGAGGAGGTTTGGGGGGACTGGGAGGGACTGGGGAGGATTGGAGGCACTGGGAGGGGATTTGGGGGACTGGGAGGGGGTTTGGGGAGTGGGAGGACACTGAGAGGGACTGGGAGGGACTGGGAAGGGTTTGGGAGAATGGGGAGAGCACTGGGCTGTACCTGGGAGGGCAACTGGGGGGCACTGGGCTGTACTGGGAGGGCACTGGGGGGCACTAGGAGGGCACTGGGGAGCACTGGGCTGTACTGGGAGGGCACTGGGGGGCACTAGGAGGGCACTGGGGGGCACTGGGCTGTACTGGGAGCACTGGGAGGGCACTGGGCTGTACTGGGAGGGCACTGGGGGGCACTGGGAGCCCACTGTGCCCTCCCCCCCCAGTATGGTGTACACACTGGTGAGCTTCTGAGGGGGACCCCTGGGACCCCCAGGATCCCCAGGACCCCCAGGACCCCCCTGCTGCTCCCGGACGCACCTGAGACCCCCCAAACCTCGGGGACCCCCGGATTCCTGAGGACCCCCAAAAAACCCTCTGAGACCCCCCAAAAATCCTCTGGAGACCTCCCCAAACCTGGGGACCCCTTGACTCCTGAGACCCCCAAAAATCCCTCTAGAAGACCCCCCCAAAACCTCGGGACCCCCAAAAAAACCCTCTGAGACCCCCCCAAAAATCCTCAGTGACCTCCCAAAACCTCGGGGACCCCCTGATTCCTGAGGACCCCCCAAAAACCCTCTGAGACCCCCTCAAAAACCCTCTGAGACCCCCAAATCCCAGGGGATTTGGGGGCCCCCTCAATTTTTGCCCCCCAAAGATCCTGGGGACCCCGGGGATTTTGGGGTCCCCCTCAATTTGGCTCCGTCCTCCAAATCCAGGGTCTCACCTCAGATTTTGGGGTCCCCCTCAATTTTGGGTCCCGCCCTCCTCCCAAAAATCCTGGGGACCCCGGGATTTTGGGAGTCCCCACTCAATTTTGAGGGTCCTGCCCTCCCCAGAGCTGCCGCAATGACCCCGATTTTGGGAGCGGGGAGGGGCGGGGGAGGGGGGCACCTCCCAGTCCGGCCCAGTGGCTCCCAGTTCGTCCCAGTTCGTCCCAGTTCAGCCCCCGCTGGGTTTGTGTCGTGGCTCAATAAAGACAAATGGCACCAGTGACCCCCCGGGCTGCAAACTGGGAGCACTGGGAGGGCACTGGGAGAGTGGGGAGGGTAACTGGGAGCACTGGGAGGGCGCTGGGAGCACTGGGAGAGTGGGGAGGGTAACTGGGAGCACTGGGAGGGCACTGGGAGGGTCACTGGGAGGTCACTGGGAGCACTGGGAGGGCACTGGGAACACTGGGATGGCTTCCCAGCCACTACTGGGAGCACTGGGAGGGCACTGGGGGTGTCACTGGGAGCACTGGGGAGGTCACTGCGGGTGTCACTGGGAGGTCACTGCGGGTGTCACTGGGAGGGTCACTGGGAGCACTGGGGGTGTCACTGGGAGCACTGGGAGGGACTGGGAGCACTGGGGGGGCACTGGGAGGGCACTGGGGGTGTTACTGGGAGCACTGGGAGGGCACTGGGAACACTGGAAGGGGCACTGGGAGGTCACTGGGAGCACTGGGAGGTCACTGGGAGGGTCACTGGGAGCACTGGGAGGGCACTGGGGGGGTTACTGGGAGCACTGGGAGTGCTAGGAGCACTGGGGGTCACTGGGAGGAGTCACTGGGAGCACTGGGGGTGTCACTGGGAGCACTGGTGGTGTCATTGTGAGGGCACTGGGAGCACTGGGAGGGTACTGGGAGCACTGGAGGTTACTGGGAGGTCACTGGGAGGGTCATTGGGAGCACTGGGGGTGTCACTGGGAGGTCACTGGGAGCACTGGGGGGGTCACTGGGAGGGCACTGGGAGGGCACTGGGAGGTCACTGGGAGCACTGGGAGGGCACTGGGAGGGTCACTGGGAGGTCACTGGGAGCACTGGGAGGTGTCACTGGGAGGTCACTGGGAGCACTGGGAGGCACTGGGAACACTGGGAGGCACTGGGAACACTGAGGGGCACTGGGTAGTCACTGGGAGCACTGGGGGTGTCACTGGGAGGGACTGGGAGCACTGGGGTGTCACTGGGAGGTCACTGGGAGCACTGGGGTGTCACTGGGAGGACTGGGAGCACTGGGGGTGTCACTGGGAGGGACTGGGAGCACTGGGGTGTCACTGGGAGGGTCACTGGGAGCACTGGGGGGTCACTGGGAGCACTGGGAGGGCACTGGGAACACTGGGGTGTCACTGGGAGGCGCTGGGAGCACTGGGGTGTCACTGGGAGCACTGGGAGGGTCACTGGGAGCACTGGGAGAGTACTGAGTGGTTACTGGGAGCACTGGGAGGGTGCACTGGGAGCACTGGGGTGTCACTGGGAGGGACTGGGAGCACTGGGGGTCGGTGACGCCCCTCGAGGACCACGGGTGACAGGTCGGAGCTATTGGGGACACGGGGGGGGAGGGTGACACCGGGAGGGTGACACGGTGGGGGTGACACGGGTGGGGGTGACACAGGTGAGGGTGACACAGGTGACAGGTGAAGGTGACACGGGTGGGGGTGACAAGGGTGGCAGATGAAGGTGACACAGGTGACACAGTGACACAGGTGGAGGTGACATTGGGAGGGGGGGACACCAGGATGGTGACACCGGTGACAGGTGAGGGTGACACAGGTGGGGGTGACACCGGTGACAGGTGAAGGGTGACAGGTGGGGGTGACACCAGTGACAGGTGATGGGTGACAGGTGATGGGTGACAGGTGACACCGGTGACAGGTGAAGGGTGACAGGTGGGGGTGACACCAGTGACAGGTGATGGGTGACAGGTGATGGGTGACAGGTGATGGGTGACAGGTGACATGGGTGGCGGTGACACCGGTGGCACAGGTGACACGGGTGGCAGGTGACACTGCTCCTGGTGACACAGGTGACAGATGAAGGTCACAGGTGACACAGGTGACACTGCTGCTGGTGATGCTGGTGACAGGTGACACTGGTGACACTTGCTGGTGACACAGGTGACACAGGTGACACAGGTGACACAGATGACACAGGTGCTGTGACACAGGTGGCACAGATGACACAGATGACACAGGTGCTGGTGACACAGGTGACACAGGTGACACAGGTGACAGGTGCTGGTGACACAGGTGCTGGTGACACAGGTGACACAGATGACACAGGTGACACAGGTGACACTTGCTGGTGACACAGGTGACACAGGTGCTGGTGATGCAGGCGAGGCAGGTGACACCGGTGCCAGGTGACACGGGTGACACAGTGTCTCAGGTGTCCCCAGGTGTGTCCCCAGGACTGTCCCCAGGTGTGTCCCAGGTGACACAGGTGTGTCCCCAGCTGTGTCTCAGGTGAGCATAGGTGACACAGGTGTGTCCCAGGTGTCCCCAGGAGTGCGTCAGGTGACACAGTTGACACAGGTGTGTCCCCAGGAGTGTCCCAGGAGTGTCTCAGGTGCCTCCAGGTGGGCACAGGTGACACAGCTGTGTCCCCAGGTGCATCTCAGGTGACACAGATGTGTCCATGGATGTGTCCCAGGTGCCTCCAGGTCCATCTCAGGTGTCTCAAGTGACACAGGTGTGTCCCAGGTGTCCCCAGGTCCATCTCAGGTGTCCCCAGGTCCATCTCAGGTGTCCCCAGGAGTGTCCCAGCTGTCCCCAGGTCCATCTCAGGTGTCCCCAGGTCCGTCTCAGGTGTCCCCAGGAGTGTCCCAGGTGTCCCCAGGTCCATCTCAGGTGTGTCCCAGGTGACAAAGCTGACACAGATGTGTCCCCAGGTGTCCCAGGTGTCCCCAGGTCCATCTCAGGTGTCCCCAGGAGTGTCCCAGGTGCCTCCAGGTGTGTCCCAGGTGACACAGATGTGTCCCCAGGAGTGTCCCAGGTCCATCTCAGGTGTCCCCAGGAGTGTCCCCAGGTCCATCTCAGGTGTCTCAGGTGTGTCCCAGGTGACACAGTTGACACAGGTGTGTCCCCAGGAGTGTCCCAGGTGACACAGATGTGTCCCCAGGTCCGTCTCAGGTGTCCCCAGGTGTCCCAGGTGTCCCCAGGTCCATCTCAGGTGTCCCCAGGAGTGTCCCCAGGAGTGTCCCCAGGTCCATCTCAGGTGTCCCCAGGTCCATCTCAGGTGTCCCCAGGTCCATCTCAGGTGTCCCCAAGTCCATCTCAGGTGTCCCCAGGAGTGTCCCAGGTGACACAGGTGACACAGGTGTGTCCATAGATGTGTCCCAGGTGTCACCAGCTGTCCCCAGGTGTGTCCCAGGTGTCCCCAGGTCCATCTCAGGTGTCCCCAGGTCCATCTCAGGTGTCCCCAGGTGTCCCCAGGTCCATCTCAGGTGTCCC
>NW_026087123.1:0-8119 GCF_022539395.1 Myiozetetes cayanensis
GGGACAGGGTTGGGGACACTGCAAGGGGTTGGGGACACTGGGAGGGTCAGGGACGAGGTTTAGGGGACATTGAGGGGGTTAGGGGACACTGGGAGGGGTTTGGGGACATGAGGAGGGGTTGGGGACATTGGGACAGGGTTGGGGACAAGGTTTGAGGGACACTGGGAGGGGCTTGGGGACACTGGGAGGCATTTGGGGACATCAGGAGCGGGTTGGGGACACTGGGACAGAGTTGGGAACACTGGGAGGGGGTTGGGGACAAGGTTTGGGGACACTGGGAGGGGGTTGGGGACACTGGGACAGGTTTGGGAACACTGGGAGGGGTTGGGGACAAGGTTTGGGGACACTGGGAGGGGGTTGGGGACACTGGAACAGAGTTGGGAACAAGGTTTGGGGACACTGGGAGGGGGTTGGGGACATTGAGAGGGTTTGGGGACATTGAGAGGGTTGGGGACATTGGGACAGGGTTGGGGACAAGGTTTGGGGACACTGGGAGGGGTTGGGGACACTGGGAGGGGTTGGGGACATTGGGAGGGGTTTGGGGACACTGGGAGGGGTTGGGGACACTGGGAATGAGGTTGGGGACACTGGGACAGGGTTGGGGACAATGGGAGGGTTGGGGACATTGGGACAGGGTTGGGGACAAGGTTTGGGGGACACTGGGAGGCGTTTGGGGACATTGGGAGAGGGTTGGGGACAAGGTTTGGGGACACTGGGAGGGGTTGGGGACACTGGGACAGGGTTGGGGACACTGGGAGGGAGTTGGGGACATGGGGAGGGGTTGGGGACATTGGGACAGGGTTGGGGACAAGGTTTGGGGACATGGAGAGGGTTGGGGACAAGGTTTGGGGACATTGGAGGGTTGGGGACACTGGGAGGGGTTTGGGGACACTGGAGGGGGGTTGGGGGACACTGGAACAGAGTTGGGGACACTGGGAAGGGTTTTGGGGTGACCCGTGGGGGGCTTTGGGAACAGAGAGGGGGACTTAGGGGTGACCCCTGACCCCTCCTGTCCCCTCCTGTCCCTTCTTTGTCCCCTCCTGTCCCTCTTTGTCCCCTCCTGTCCCTCTTTGTCCCCTCTTTGTCCCCTGTTTGTCCCCAGGAGGCCCCCCCGGGGGGGTTGTTGTCGGTGGGGGACGTTCTGAGCCGCGCCGAGGGGATCTTCCTGCAGCTGCACAGCACCCCTGTGAGACCCCAAAATCACCACAAAATCATCTCAAAAAACCCCAAATCACCACAAAATCATCCCTAATCACCCCAAAATCTCCCCAAATCAACACAAAATCACCTCAAACCCCCCAAAATCACCCCAAATCACTCTAAATCACCCGAAAATCACCCCAAAAAAACCCAAATCACCACAAAATCAGCCCAAAATCACAACAAAATGACCACAAATCACCCCAAAATCACCCCAAATCACCACAAAATCACCACAAAATCACGACCAAATGACCACAAATCACCCCAAAATCACCCCTAATCACCACAATTCACCCCAAATCACCCCCAAATCACCTCAAATCACCCCCAAATCACCCCAAAACCACCCCAAATCATCCCAAATCACTCCAAAAACTCTCTCAATCACCCCAAAATCACCCCAAATCACCCCAAAATCACCTCAATCCCCCCAAATTCACCCCAAATCACTCTAAATCACCCCAAAATCATCTCAAAACCTTCTAAGTCACCCCAAAATCACCCCACCCACCCCAGGGACCCCCAAAAACCACCCCTGAACTCTCAGAGACCCCAAAATCACCCTAAAGCCCCCATGGACCCCCAAACCCTCAGAGACCCTAATACCCTCCCCAAGCACCCCAGGGAGCCCCCAAAACCCCCTCTGGGACCCCCAAAACCCACCCAGGGTCCCCCAAACCTGAGACCTCCCAAACTGACTCCCCCAAATCTGACCCCCAAAACTGACCTCCCAAATCTACCCCCAAACTGACCCCAAATTTGCCCCCAAACTGACCCCAAACTGACCCCCAAATTGGCCTCCAAAACTGACTCCTAAAACTGACCCCTCAAACTGACCCAAAACTGACCCCCAAATTTACCCCCAAAATCTGCCCCCAAAACTACCCCCAAATTTACCCCCAAAACTGACCCCCAAATTTACCCCCAAATCTGCCCCCAAAACTGACCCCCAAATCTGTCCCCCAAAGCTGAACCCCCAAACTGACCCCCAAATTTGCCCCCAAATCTGCCCCCAAAACTGACCCCCAAATCTGTCCCCCAAAACTGAACCCCCAAACTGACCCCCAAATTTGCCCCCAAACTGACCCCCAAACTGCCCAAAACTGACCCCCAAATTTACCCCCAAATCTGCCCCCAAACTGACCCCAAATCTGCCCCCAAATTTAACCCCAAAACTCACCCCCAAATTTGCCCCCAAATCTGCCCCCAAAACTGACCCCAAATCTGTCCCCCAAAACTGAACCCCCAAGTGACCCCCCAAATTGGCCCCCAAAACTGACTCCCTAAAACTGACCCCCAAAACTGACCCCCAAATTTACCCCCTCAAACTCACCCCAAATTACCCCAAATCTGCCCCCAAAACTGACCCCCAAATCTGCCCCTAAGTGACCCCAAATCTGCCCCCAAATTTACCCCCAAATCTGCCCCCAACTGCCCCAAACTGACCCCCAAATTTGCCCCAGGACCTGCCCGGCCCTGCAGAAGCTTTTGGGTCTGGGAACCCCCAAAACTCACCCCCAAATTTACCCCCAAATCTGCCCCCAAAACTGACCCCAAATCTGCCCCCCCAAATTTACCCCCTCAAAACTCACCCCAAATTTACCCCCAAATCTGCCCCCAAAGCTGACCCCCAAATCTGCCCCCAAAGCTGACCCCCAAATCTGCCCCCTAAAGTGACCCCAAATTTGCCCCCAAATTTACCCCCAAATCTGCCCCCAAAACTGCCCAAAACTGACCCCCAAATTTGCCCCCAGGACCTGCCCGGCCCTGCAGGGCTTTTGGGTCTGGGAGGCCCGAGCCACCGCCCCAGAGACCCCCGAGGACCCCCAGACCCTCCCCTGAGGGTCCCCCAAAATGAGGACCCCCAAACTGGGGACCCCAATAAAGAGAGGGACCCCTCAAATAAAGGGACCCCCAAAAGGGGGACCCCTCCTTGTTGTGCATTAAAGTTGTTGGTGTTGGATGGGTTGGGGGTCTGGAGGAGTCTTGGGGGATTGAGGAGAGGTCGAGAGGTCATGAGACCCAAAACCAGTACAGAGACCCCAAACCAGTACAGAGACCCCCAGACCAGTATAGAGACCCCCAAACCAGTACAGAGACCCCACACCAGTCTGGGCATCCCTGCTGGGGATAGTGGGATGGCACTAGGTGGTTATTGGGAGCACTGGGAGGGTTACTGGGAACACTGGGAGGGCACTGGGTGGTTACTGGGAGCACTGGGTGGTTACTGGGGATACTGGGAGGGCACTGGGTTGTTACTGGGAGTGCTTTACTCCCCTCGGCAAATAAGAAATATATTTAATACATTCAGTATTTACTTGTTTGATATAAATGCACATATTAATATATTTAGTCTAATATATTAATAATATAAAAAATTAATTATTGATATGAGTAAACATATTTCCTATTATAAATAATATATGGGTTTATAAGCGCTTATATAAATTTATAATAGTAAGTTTAACAATAATTTATAAATGTTAGCACCAATATCAAGAGACTAAAATTAATTTGCTAATGGTGGCAAAACCATAATGATGCTCCATTTATACGTATTTGTATTTGCATACTCACGTTTCCCGCCTTTTTCCTCTCACGTTTCCTTCCATTTTCCTCTCAGGTTTCCCGCCATTTTGTCCCCTCACATTTCCCACCCTTTTCCCCTCACATTTCCCTCCCTTTTCCCCTCACATTTCCCTTCCTTTTCCCCTCACATCTCCCACCCTTTTCCCTTCACATTTCCCACCATTTCCCCCTCACATTTCCCACCATTTTCCCCTCACATTTCCCTCCATTTTCCCCTCACATTTCCCGCCCTTTCCCCTCACATTTCCCTCCATTTTCCCCCTCACATTTCCCCCTCACTTTTCCCTCCAAATTCCCCTCACATTTCCCACCATTTTCCCCTCACATTTCCCTCCATTTTCCCTCATATTTCCTACCCTTTCCCCCTCACTTTTCCCTCCATTTTCCCCTCACATTTCCCGCCCTTTCCCCCTCACATTTCCCACCCTTTTCCAGTCACATTTCCCTCCCTTTTCCCCTCATATTTCCTGCCCTTTTCCCCTCATGTTTCCCACCATTTTGTCCCCTCACATCTCCCACCCTTTCCCCCTCACATTTCTCTCCCTTTCCCCCTCACATTTCCCAACCTTTTCCCCTCACGTTTCCCTCCCTTTTCCCCTCACATTTCCCTTCCTTTTCCCCTCACATTTCCCTTCATTTTCCCCTCACATTTCCCTCCATTTTCCCCTCACATTTCCCGCTCTTTTCCCCTCACATTTCCCTCCATTTTCCCCCCTCACATTTCCCCCTCACTTTTCCCTCCAAATTCCCCTCACATTTCCCACCATTTTCCCCTCACATTTCCCTCCATTTTCCCCTCATATTTCCTGCCCTTTCCCCCTCACGTTTTCCTCCATTTTCCCCTCACATTTCCCGCCCTTTCCCCCTCACATTTTCTGCCCTTTTCCCCTCACATTTCCCGCCCTTTCCCCCTCACATTTCCCACCCTTTTCCAGTCACATTTCCCTCCCTTTTCCCCTCATATTTCCTGCCCTTTTCCCCTCATGTTTCCCACCATTTTGTCCCCTCACATCTCCCACCCTTTCCCCCTCACATTTCTCTCCCTTTCCCCCTCACATTTCCCAACCTTTTCCCCTCACGTTTCCCTCCAATTTTCCCCTCAGTTTTCCCGCCATTTTCCCCTCACATTTCCCACCCTTTTCCCCTCACATTTCCCACCATTTCCCCCTCACTTTTCCCTCCAATTTCCCCTCAGATTTCCCACCCTTTTCCCCTCACATTTCCCACCATTTTCCCCCTCACATTTCCCACCATTTTCCCCTCACCTTTCCCTCCAATTTCCCCTCCGTTTCCGCCATTTTTCCCTCACTTTTCCCGCCCTTTTCCCCCTCACATTTCCCTCCATTTCCCCCTCACTTTTCCCTCCAATTTCCCCTCACATTTCCCTCCAATTTCCCCTCACATTTCCCTTCCTTTTCCCTTCACATTCCCCTCCATTTTCCCCTCACGTTTCCCTCCAATTTCCCCTCATGTTTCCCACCATTTTGTCCCCTCACATCTCCCACCCTTTTCCCCTCACATTTCCCACCCTTTTCCCTTCACTTTTCCCACCATTTTTCCTTCACATTTCCCACCCTTTTCCCCTCACATTTCCCTCCAATTTCCCCTCACCTTTCCCGCCCTTTTCCCCTCACATTTCCCTCCATTTTCCCCTCACTTTTCTCACCCTTTTCCCCTCACATTTCCCTCCATTTCCCCCTCACCTTTCCCTCCATTTTTCCCCTCACATTTCCCACCCTTTTCCCCTCACATTTCTCACCTTTTCCCCTCATATTTTCCTCCATTTCCCCTCACATTTCCCACCCTTTTCCCCTCACGTTTCTCACCATTTCCCCCTCACGTTTCCCGCCATTTTGTCCCCTCACATTTCCCGCCATTTTGTCCCCTCACGTTTCCTCACCGTGCCCCAAACCCCCCCACAGGGTCCCCAAACCCTCCCCCAGCACCCCACAAGTCCCCCACAGATCCAACCATGTTTATTCTGCAGGTGCCGGGGAGGTGAGTCCCCATGTTAGGGGTCTCCATTTTGGGGGTCTCAGTCCCGAGGACTTTTGGGGGGGGTTTGGGGGTCTCAGTCCCGAGGAGTTTTGGGGGGTTTGGGGTCTCAGTCCCGGGTCAAGGTACTCAGGGCACTCACAGCCAGAGGGTGCAGGGGGTCCTGGGGGTTCTGGGGAGGTATTTAGGGGGTTTTTGGGGTGTCAGTCCTGGGTCAGGGCACTCAAAGCCCTCACAGCCAGAGGGTGCAGGGGGTCCTGGGGTGTTTTGGGGAGGATTTAGCGGTATTTGGGGTGTCAGTCCCGGGTCAGGGCACTCATGGCCAGGGGTTTCAGGGGGTTCTGGGGGAATTTAGGGGTGTCAGTCCCGGGTCAGGGCACTCATGGCACTCATGGCCAGGGGTTTCAGGGATTTCTGGGGGGATTTAGGGGGATTTGGGGGTGTCAGTCCCGGGTCAGGGCACTCAGAGCACTCATGGCCAGGGGTTTCAGGGGGTCCCAGGGGGTCCTGGGGGGCAGCAGCAGCAGCAGGAGGAGGTCGGGGCGCAGGAGGCAGCACCCCGTGTGCGTTGGCAATGCCGTGTAACACAGCCCGGCCCCGGGGGGGGCTCCTGGGGGGCACCCCGACATCGTGTCAGCCCCCCCAGACCCACAACTGACACCCCCAGAGCCACAAAATCCACCCCAGACCCACAACTGACACCCCCAGACCCCACACAACCCCCCCAGACCCACAACTGACACCCCCAGAGCCACAAAATCCACCCCAGACCCACAACTGAGCCCCCAGATCCCCAAGTGACCCCCCAGAACCCCCCCAGACACACAACTGACCCCCCCAGTCCCACCACAACCCCTAAGATCTAAGTGATTCCCCAGAACCTCCCCAGACCCAAAACTGACCCCCAGACCACCACAACCCACCCCAGACCCCACAGGTGACCCCCAAACCCACAACTGACCCCCAGACCCACCACAACCCACCCCAGACCCCATAAGTGACCCCCAAACCCACAACTGACCCCCAGACCCACCACAACCCACCTCAGACCCACAACTGACCCCCAGACCCACAGCTGACACCCCAAGACCCCCAAATAACTCCCCCAGAACCCCCAGACCCACAACTGACCCCCGCCCACCACAGCCCCCTCAAGACCCCAAGTGATCCCCAGAACCCCCAGACCCACCACAACCCCCAAGACCCCAGGTGACCCCACCAGAGCACCCCCAGACCCACCATACCCCCCCGACCCCTCAGAGTGCCCCCAGACCCACCACAACCCAGCCCAGACCCCACAAGTGACCCCCAAACCCACAACTGACAACCCCAGACCCCTCCAGACCCAACTGACCGCCCCAGACCCTCCCCACAACCCCCCAGGCCCTCAAGTGACCCCAAGACACCCAAGTGATGGAGTGTCCTGGGGGCACCCAAATCAGCCCCTCAACCCTCAATTGACCACCCCAGACCCACAACTGCCCTCCAGACCCCTGAATCCCCTAAGACCCCCAAGTGATGGGTGTCTTGGGGGCACCCCAAATCAGCCCCCAACCCTCAACTGACCCCCAGATCCACAACTGACCCCCCAGACCCCCGAATCCCCTAAGACCCCCAAGTGATGGAGGTCTTGGGGGCACCCCAAATCAGCCCCCAACCCTCAATTGACCCCAAAGCCCCCAGACCCCAACTGCCCCCAGCCCCCAGACTCACCCTTTGCCCCCCTCAGGGGCCGTGCTGGGGGCCAGGAGGCGTGGAGGGTCCTGAGGAGCATCGGGCGAGGCTGGGGGGCAACGACCCTGCTGGGGGGCGCAGAGGGTTTGGGGGTCACTGGAGATTAGGGAGGTTGGGGAGAGTGGGTTTTAGGGGATTTTAGGGGTTTAGAGGGATCATTTGGGGTTTTTGGGGGAGCAGGGAGGTCTCCAGGGGGTAATTGGGGAGGGTTGGGGGTTTGAGAGTCAGGGGAGTTTGGAGGTCACTTGGGAGTGGAAGGATGGAGTGAGGGGGTCTCAAGGGGAGTTAGGGAGTTCAGAGGTGGGAGAGATTTGGAGGTTTGGAAATGAAGGGTTTTGGGGGTCAGGGAGGATTTGGGGGGTCACTTGGAGGGTGAGGGGGCATTAGGGAGGTTAGGGGGTTTGGGGGGGGGAAAGGAGGGGTTTTGAGGGTACTCGGGGGTGAGGGGGTGTGTGGGAGGATTAGGGAGGTTGGGGGAGGTTGGGGGGAATGAAGGGGTTTTGGGGGGGTTTTGGGGAAGTCAGGAGGGTTTGAGATCACTTGGGGGTTGAGGGGGGTCAGGGAGGATGGGGAGGTTTTGGAAATGAAGGGAGTTGGG
>NW_026087124.1:0-8135 GCF_022539395.1 Myiozetetes cayanensis
TGCCTCCCAGTGCCTCCCAGTAGCTCCCAGTGTCTCCCCAGGATCCAGAAGGACATGCTGCTGGAGCTGACGCGGGAGCTGATGGCATCCCAGTGGCTCCCAGTGACTCCCAGTGAGTCCCAGTGACTCCCATTGCTCTCCCAGTGGCTCCCAGTGTCTCCCAGTAGCTCCCATTGCTCCCCCAGGATCCAGAAGGACATGCTGCTGGAGCTGACGCGGGAGCTGATGGGATCCCAGTGGCTCCCAGTGAATTCCATTGGCTCCCATTGGCTCCCATTGATTCCCAGTGGCTCCCAGTGGCTCCCAGTGTCTCCCAGTAGCTCCCAGTGGCTCCCAGTGGCTCCCATTGGTTCCCAGTGGCTCCCATTGATTCCCATTGCTCTCCCAGTGTCTCCCAGTGTCTCCCAGTGTCTCCCAGTACCTCCCAGTATCCCCCATTGCTCCCCCAGGATCCAGAAGGACATGCTGCTGGAGCTGACGCGGGAGCTGATGGGATCCCAGTGGCTCCCAGTGGCTCCCATTGATTCCCAGTGGCTCCCATTGATTCCCAGTGGATCCCAGTGATTCCCAGTGTCTCCCCGTACCTCCCAGTATCCCCCATTGCTCCCCCAGGATCCAGAAGGACATGCTGCTGGAGCTGACGCGGGAGCTGATGGGATCCCAGTGGCTCCCAGTGAATTCTATTGATTCCCAGTGGCTCCCATTGACTCCCATTGGTTCCCAGTGGCTCCCATTGGTTCCCATTGATTCCCATTGGCTCCCATTGCTCTCCCAGTGACTCCCAGTGTCTCCCAGTAGCTCCCAGTACCTCCCATTGCTCCCCCAGGATCCAGAAGGACATGCTGCTGGAGCTGACGCGGGAGCTGATGGGATCCCAGTGGCTCCCATTGATTCCCAGTGGCTCCCAGTGATTCCCAGTGTCTCCCAGTGATTCCCAGTGTCTCCCAGTACCTCCCAGTGCCCCCCATTGCTCCCCCAGGATCCAGAAGGACATGCTGCTGGAGCTGACGCGGGAGCTGATGGGATCCCAGTGGCTCCCATTGATTCCCATTGATTCCCAGTGGCTCCCAGTGGCTCCCATTGATTCCCAGTGACTCCCATTGGTTCCCAGTGTCTCCCAGTGCCTCCCAGTAGCTCCCAGTGTCTCCCCAGGATCCAGAAGGACATGCTGCTGGAGCTGACGCGGGAGCTGATGGGATCCCAGTGGCTCCCATTGATTCCCATTGATTCCCAGTGTCTCCCAGTGTCTCCCAGTGTCTCCCATTGATTCCCATTGCTCTCCCAGTGATTCCCAGTGTCTCCCAGTGCCTCCCAGTACCTCCCATTGCTCCCCCAGGATCCAGAAGGACATGCTGCTGGAGCTGACGCGGGAGCTGATGGGATCCCAGTGGCTCCCATTGATTCCCATTGATCTCCCAGTACCTCCCAGTGACTCCCAGTGTCTCCCAGTGGTTCCCAGTGTCTCCCAGTACCTCCCAGTGCCTCCCATTGCTCCCCCAGGATCCAGAAGGACATGCTGCTGGAGCTGACGCGGGAGCTGATGGGATCCCAGTGGCTCCCAGTGAATTCCATTGATTCCCATTGCTCTCCCAGTACCTCCCAGTGACTCCCAGTGTCTCCCAGTGACTCCCAGTATCTCCCATTGCTCCCCCAGGATCCAGAAGGACATGCTGCTGGAGCTGACGCGGGAGCTGATGAAGGAGTTGGGCATCACCGTGGTGGGCGACGTCATCGCCATCCTGCGCCACGCCAGGGTGGTCCACGGGCAGGTGGGACCCCCGGGGGCACCCCTGGGACCTCCTGGGACACCCTGGGACCCCCAGGGACACCCCCAGAACCCCCCAGACCCTCCTGGGACCCTCCTGGGACCCCCTGGGACCCCCCCAGACCCTCCTGGGACCTCCTGGGACCTCCTGGGACCCTCCAGAACCCCCCTGAAACCCCCCTGGGACACCCCCAGACCCTCCTGGGACCCCCAGACCCTCCTGGGACCCTCCAGGATCCCCCTGGAACCCCCAGACCCTTCTGGGACCCCCTGGGACCTCCTGGGACCTCCTGGGATACCCCTGGGACCCCCTGGGACACCCCCAGACCCTCCTGGGACTCCCTGGGACCCTCCAGGATCCCCAGGGACACCCCCAGACCCTCCTGGGACCCTCCAGGATCCCCTGGGACCTCCTGGGACACCCCCAGACCCTCCTGGGACCCCCTGGGACCCCCAGGGACACCCCCAGACCCTCTGGGACCCCCAGGGACACCCCCAGACCCTCCTGGGAACCCCGGGGACACCCCCAGACCCTCCTGGGACACCCCCAGGGACACCCCCAGACCCTCCTGGGACCCTCCAGGATCCCCCTGGCACCCCAAGGGACCCCCCCAGACCCTCCTGGGACCCTCCAGGGACCCCCGGGGACACCCCCAGACCCCCCAGGGACCCTCTGGGACCCCCAGGGACACCCCCAGACCCTCTGGGACCCCCAGGGACACCCCCAGACCCTCTGGGACACCCCCAGACCCTCCTGGGACCCTCTGGAACACCCCCAGGGACACCCCCAGACCCTCCTGGGACCCCCTGGGACCCCCAGGGACACCCCCAGACCCTCTGGGACCTCCTGGGACACCCCCAGACCCTCCAGGGACCCCCGGGGACACCCCCAGACCCTCCTAGGACCCCCTGGGACCCTCCAGGATCCCCCTGGAACCCCCAGGGACACCCCCACAACCTCCTGGGACCCCCAGGGACACCCCCAGACCCTCCTGGGACCCCCTGGGACCTCCTGGGACCCCCAGGGACACCCCCAGACCGTTCTGGGACCCTCCAGGATCCCCCTGGGACCCCCAGGGACACCCCCAGACCCTCCTGGGACCTCCTGGGACCCTCCAGGATCCCCCTGGGAACCCCAGGGACACCCCCAGGCCCTCCTGGGACCCCTGGGACCTCTCCAGGATCCCCCTGAACCCCCAGGGACCCCTGGCCCCCCTTGTCCCCCAGGAGCTCTGCAGGCGGCCTCGAGGATCTGCAGCCCCCGGACCCCCCACCCGACAGCACGGGGGATCTCTGGTAGTGACCCCCGAGACCCCCAAAACCTCCCAGAGCCCCCAAGACCCCTGAGACCCCCAGAGACCCCTGGGTCCATCCCAGCTCCCTGGTCCCTCTGTGTGGATCCCACTGGGATCAGGAGGGATCCACCTGTCTGGAGCCCCCTAAGGGGTCCCTGATCCCCCATCCCCCAATCCTCTGGATCCCCCCAATCCCTCTGGGTCCCCTCCCCAATCCCTCTGGGTCCCTCATCCTCCTGGATCCCCTGATCCCCTCTGAATCCCCAGGATCCCCCTGACCCCTCCTGGATCCCCCAATCCCTGACACCCCTAGATCCCTTTGGATCCCGGATCCCCCTGGATCCCCCATCCCTCTGGATCCCTGGGATCCCCTGACCCTGGATCCCCTGATCCCTGGACCCTCCCAACCCCCTGACCCTCGGGCTCCCCTGACCCCCTGGGATCCCACCCATCCCCTGGATCCTGGGACCCCCTGACCCTCTGGACCCCGGGATCCCCTGACTCCCCTGGATCCCTGGGATCCCTCCTGACCCCTGGGATCCCCTGGATCCCCTGACCCTCTGGATCCCCCTGGATCCCTGGGATCCCCACCCCCTGGATCCCCGGGATCCCCTGATCACTTTGGATCCCTGGGATCCCCTGACCCCCTGATCCCTCTGGATCCCCTGGATCCCTCCTGACCCCCTGACCCCTCGGGCTCCCCTGACCCTCCTGGAACCCTGGGATCCCACCCATCCCCTGGATCCCTGGGATCACCCCTGGATCCCCCATCCTCTGGATCCTGGGATCCCCCTGACCCCCTGGATCTCACCCACCTCCCTGGATCCCTGGGATCCCCTGACCCCCTGGATCCCTGGACCCCTCCCAACCCCTGACCCCCGGGCTCCCCTGACCCCCTGGATCCCACCCATCCCCTGGATCCCTGGGATCCCCCATCCCCCTGGATCCCTGGGATCCCCTGATCCCCTGGCTCCTCCTGACCCCCGGATTCCCCCCATCCCCTGGATCCCTGGGATCCCCCTGGATCCCCCTGATCCCTTTGGATCCCTGGGATCCCCCGGCTCCCCTGACCCCCTGACCCCCTGGATCCCCCTGAACCCCCTGACCCCCTGGGATCCCCTGACCCCCTGGCCCCTTCAGCTCCCCTCATCCCCTGGATCCCTGGGATCCCCTGACCTCCTGGATCCCCCTGATCCTCTGGATCCTCTGGACCCCTCCTAACCCCCTGACCCCCGGGCTCCCCTGACCCCCCTGGATCTCCCCCATCCCCTGGATCCTGGGATTCCCCAACCCTCCCTGGATCCCTTTGGAGCCCCCCAACCCTCTCTGGATCCCTGGGATCCCCTAACTCCCCTGGATCCTTTGGATCCCCCAACCCTCCTGGATCCCTGGGACCCCTGGATCCTCCCCATCCCCCTGGATCCCTGGGATCCCCCAACCCTCCCTGGCCCCCTCAGCTCCCCTGGGTCCCCGGGATCCCCACAGCCCTCCCTGGATCCCCCTGGATTCCCCTCATCCCTTTGGATCCCTGGGATCCCCTAACCGTCCCTGGCCCCCTCATCTTCTCCTGGATCTCCGGGCTCCCCTGACTCCCGGGCTCCCCTGACCCCCCTGGATCCCGGATCCCCCCATCCCCTGGACTCCCAGATCCCCTGACCCCCGCTCTGTCCCCGCAGCCGCCGGGCGGATGATCCGAAGAGCCTGAGCCGAGACCCCCAGAGACTCCACCCAGAGACCCCCGGGCCCCTGCCCCGGGCTCTGCGCCACCGTCCCCAACGGAGACACCGCAGGTGGGGAGGGCGGAGCCCACGGATCCTAACGGGATCCACCCCAAATTCCCATGAGATTCCTACTGGGATCCACTCCAAATTCCCAGCTGGAATTGGGGGAGGTGGGAGGGGGATTTTGGGGGTTGGCGGGATGGGGGGTCGAGAGGATCCTCAGGGATCCACCCCAAATTCCCATGGGATCCTGCTGGGATGCACCCCAAATTCCACAGGATCCTGCAGATCCTGCTGGGATCCACCCCAAATTCCCACGGGATCCCTGCTGGAATCCACCCCAAATTCCCATGGGATTCCTGCTGGGATGCATCCCAAATTCCCAGCTGGAACTGGGGAGGTGGGAGGGATTTTGGGAGGTTGGTTCGATGGGGGTCGAGGGAGATCCTCAGGGATCCACCCTAAATTCCACGGGATTCCTGCTGGGATGCACCCCAAATTCCCATGGGATCCTGCTGGGATGCATCCCAAATTCCCATGGGATCCCTGCAGATCCTGCTGGATCCACCCCAAATTCCTAGCTGGAATTAGGGGAGGGGATTTTGGGAGGTTGGACGGGGTGGGGGGATCAAGGGGGGATCCTCAGGGATCCATGGAGGGGGCTGGGCTGGATCCCAAGGCTTCTGTGGGATCCTCAGGGCTCCAGGGAGATCTGGGATTGATCCAGGCGGATCAGAGTGCTCTGGGATCAATCCAGAAGGATTGGGGGGATCTGGGCTGGATCTTGAGGGTTCTGTTGGATTCTCAGGGATCCAGTGGGATCTGGGATTGATCCAGGGGGTTCCCAGGGCTCTGGGATCAATCCAGAGGGATCAGGGAGATCCAGGCTGGATCCTCGGGGATCCAGGGGTTCCCAGGGCTCTGGGATCAATCCAGAGGGATTGGGGGGATCTGGGGTGGATCCCGAGGGTTCTATGGGATCCTTGGGGATCTAGGAGGATCTGGGATCGGTCCAGGGGGCTCCCAGGGCTTTGGGATCAATCCAGAGGGATCAAGGGGGATCCAGGCTGGATCCTCAGGACTCCAGGGGTTCCCAGAGCTCTGGGATCAATCCAGAGGGATCAGAGGGATCCAGGGTGGATCCTCAGAGCTCCAGGATCTCCCAGGGCTTTGGGATCCATCCAGGGGGATCCAGGCTGGATCCTCAGGACTCCAGGGTGTCTCCTGGATCTCTGCTGACCCCCCATTCCCGTTCCCAGGCGGTTCCAGCCCCCCCCTCCCTCCCCCCGTGCCGGGGGCTCCCGGGAAGCGGCGCCGGGTGACGGCGGAGCGGGAGGGGCGGTTCCGGATCTCCCTTCCCGAGGGATCCCCCGGGAATCCCCCCCGGAAGATCCTGCAGCTCCAGGGGCCCAGAGGTACCCGGGGATGGGAGGAGGATCCCGAATTCCCCCTTGCTGGGATTGGAATTACCGGAATTCGTGGCATTCCTGGCATTCCTGGCATTCCTGGATCCTGTGGGGGGTCGGTTTGTCCCAGAATTCCCACGTTTTTTTCTTCCCTTTGGAATTGCCAGGCCTGGGCAGGACGTCGGTGTTCGAGAGGCTCGGGGCAGAGGCCAAGGCTGAGGGGAAGGTGAGGGGATCCAGGGGGATCCAGGGGGATCTGGGGGATCCAGGGGGATCTGGGGGATCCAGGAGGATCCAGGGGGAACCAGGGGCTTCTGGGGGATCCAGAGGGATCTGGGGGGATCCAGGGGGATCCAGAGGGATCTGGAAGGAAGAGGGATCCAGGGGGGTCTGGGGGATCCAGAGGGATCCGGGGGATCCAGAGGGATCTGGAATGAAGAGGGATCCAGGGGGGCCCGGGGGATCCAGGGGGCCTGGGGATCCAGGGGGATCCGGGGAATCCAGGGGATCCAGGGGGTCTGGGGGATCCAGGGAATCCAGGGGGATCTGAGGGGATCCAGAGGGATGGAGGGGGAGGGAAAAAGGAGCAGGATCCTGAATAGTCTGGGATCCAGGGAGGACAGGATTGGAGGGGGGGGGCCCCAGGATTTGGGATCCAGAGGATTTAGGATCCAGAGGATCTGGGATCCAGAGGGAGTGGGATCTGGGAGGGCAGGATTTGGGATCCAGAGGGTTGGGATCCAGAGGGAGCAGGGTTTGGGATCCAGAGGATTTGGGATCCAGAGGAGAGCAGGATTTGGGATCCAGAGGGTCTGGGATCCAGAGGGTCTGGGATCCAGAGGGAGCAGGATTTGGGATCCAGAGGGAGCAGGATTTGGGATCCAGAGGGTCTGGGATCCCGGAGGTCTCCCCGAGCCCCCTCCTGACCCCCCATTCATTCCGCAGCCCTCGGGGGTTTTCAGCCGCCTGGGGGCCACCCCCGAGGACCCCCCCTTGGAGGAGGAGGAGGAGGAGGAGGAGGAGGAGGAGGAGGAGCCCCCTGGCCCTCTCCCGGAGGAGCCTCCGAGGGCCCCCCTGCCCTACGTGGGGTCCTGAAGAGGCCGTGCCGGGACTGCGGCGGCTCGGAGCCCCCCGAGCACGACCCGGGGCCCCTGGCCCAGGACGGGGCCGTGTCCAGCTCCGGCCTCCCTGAACGCTGGGGAGATCCCCTGAAAACCCCCTGAAATCCCTCTGAAACCCCCTGAAACCCCCCTGAAACCCCCTGAAAACCCCCTGAAAACCCCCCTGAAACCCTCCCTGAAACTCCCCCTGAAGTCCCCTGAAAGCCCCTGGAGCCCCTGGAACCCCCGGCCCCTGCAGCGTCTTCCAGAAGGCTGGGCAGGAAACGTAGAGGTGAACCCGGGATTCTGAAGGATTCCCCAAGGATCCCCAGGGATTCTCCAAGGGATTCCCCAAGGATTCCCCAAGGATTCCCCAAGGATCCCCAGGGATTCCCCAAGGGATTCCCCAGGGAAAAGGGGGGATCCGCCCCGGGAGGAGCTCTTGGAGGGGAAGATTCCCCAGGGATCCCCCAAGGGATTCCCCCCAGGGATCCCCCAAGAGATTCTCCAGGGATCCCCAGGGATTCCCAGGGATTCCTCCAAGGGATTCCCCCCAGGGATCCCCCAAGGGATTCTTCAGGGATCCCCCCAAGGGATTCCTCAATGGATTCCCCAAGGATTACCCAGGGAAAAGGGGGGATCTGCCCCAGGAGGAGCTCCTGGAGGGGGAGATTCCCCAGGGATCCCCCAAGGGATTCCCCAAGGGATTCCCCCAAGAGATTCTCCAGGGATTCCCCAGGGATTCCCAAGGATCCCTCCAAGGGATTCCCCAAGGGATTCCCCAGGGATCCCTCCAAGGGATTCCCCAAGGGATTCCCCAGGGATCCCCCCAAGGGATTCCCCAGGGG
>NW_026087125.1:0-7853 GCF_022539395.1 Myiozetetes cayanensis
GGGGGTCAAGGGGAACGAGGACATTGTAAGGAGGATTCTACTCCCAAGGGACAGGCAAAGGTGGACCAGCCTGGAGACATCCCCGTGCCCATCAGTTCCCTCTGATGCTTTCCCTGTCCTGCACTCCCTGCTGTCCCCGTGTCTCTGCCCCCTAACCTGAGTGGGACCAACCCCACCCTCAGCTCCCCTTTGGGCTCAGCCCGCTCAAGGGTTGTGCTGCCATTGCCCTGCTCTGCTTTGCTCAGCCCCTGCTCTCTACTCACACACAGCCCTGGGGAACTTCACAGAATCACACCCAGTATCCCGAGTTGGAAGGGACCCACAAGGATCATCGAGTCCAACTCCTGAGCCTTCCCTGGACCATCCCCCAGAGTCACAACACGTGCCCGGGAGTATCGTCCAAACGCTTCTTGTACTTGCACCAAGTCAGCGATGCTGAACCCCACACAGGCACCTCCTGCTCCCAGACAGCAACATCTCTAACTTCTGGGGAAGAAAGACGGGATGCAACCATCCCAAAAGGGTATTCATGTCAAACCTTCATGTCTGCCTCACCCCTCTGGGAGGATCTGTGGGCATGTGCTCGGAATTCCTGGAGGTGCTGCCATTGCTGGAGGAGTTGCGTTTCTACTCTTCCTCCCCCTGTCCTGGCTTTAGCTCTCCTGAAGGAAACATTTGCTTGGAGAGGCCTCAAAACTCCCCCAGGTCCTTCTCCATCAAATACCCTCCCTCCCAGTTTTGGGAAATCACCTGGTGCAGGCAGGGAAGGTTCTCTGAGAGGGGCAGAGGCAAATGGGAAGAGCCTGCAACATCTCTCTGGGCTGTAAAAAAAGCATGAATTTGTATCTCTCTCAGTTTAATGAAACACAAGTGTTTTCCTAAGGAGGAGAAGTTATGAGGAAGACCAAACTCCTCCCTCTAAGCAATTGGAAATCCAAAATTAAGAGGCTCCAAGTAAGAAAGGATGGAGAAAGCAAAAATAACAGCCCTTTATTAAAGGATGTATGTGTATTGGTAGAACAACGAAAGAACACAAAAACGACCAAATAATCCTGTACCAAAACTCCGCCTCAAAAAAGGACCGAAGTCCGGTATTCTGCGCCTTTTTGGCGCAATTCCAATCTCGGTCAGCAGGGGCCGCTGTTGGATCACCGGAGGAGCAGAGCCTGCAGCTGCTCCCTGACAAGGGCGATTTTCGCCCCACGCACCGAGAAGGGGGGATGTTTCTGCCTAAGCCAAGGAGAAGGCTCAGGTGGTATGTCCCCTGGAGCAGCTCTCTGTCCTCCAGGAGAGGAGGAGCTGTGGAGGTGTTGCCCTGCAAGCGCAGGCAATTCCCCACCAGAACTGGTGCAGATGACCCCAGGGGTTGGCACTGGGCAGATTCCTGACGACAGGGACAAACCCACTGCGTGTTACAGGGATGTCTGTAAACCCCATTTTCCGTGGGGGTTGCCAGTGGAGTGGGAAAGGAAAGGAGGAGAACACGGTGGGAGCAGGAGCTGGAGGAGCAGCCCCAATGCTCCCAAGCTCCCAGCCCTTGCCCAGCCCAGCAAAGCCCAAGCAAGCCCAGCCTAGACCTCCAAGCCCCATTTGGCCAGCTCAGAGTTCTGTCAGAGAGAACAGCTCGGGCTGGGCGATTCTCCCTGGGCACTGGCTGTGCTGGAGTGCTGCCTGGGCTGGCTGAGGGAGGGCCTCACCGGAACAGAGGTTGTGCTGCTGTTCAGCTCTTGCAAGTGAGGCTTTAGAGGGAAAAGGAAAGCTCTTTATTTCCACTGCTGGCTGCAAGCTCTGCAAAAGCCTCCGGCCCTGGGATACAGGAGAGCTGCAGGGAGCTGGGCCCTCTGCCTTCAGTTTTGCTGAAGGGGGCAGCGGTGACATCCAAGGAGACCAGTGACATCACAGGGCTCTGGCGACACCACAGGGGACATCAGTGGCATCACGGGGACATGGTGCTACCACCTGGGACACAGGTGACATCACAGAGAGAGCAGTGACATTTTGGGGACACAGGGACCACCCTTGGGGACAGTAGGGACATCACATGGGAGAGTGGTGACATCTCATGGGACAGCAGTGACATCACTGAAGACCAGTGACATCACAACTGTCTGGGGGCGTCACAGGGACTGTGAGGACACCAATTGGACAGCTGTGACATCATTGGCAACACCAGTGACATCACACTGACAGTGGTGACATCACTGGGGATGCCGGGGATGTTTGGGGGCTTTTGGGAGGGCACCTGCCCTTCAACATGGAACCCAGTACACCCCAAAAAGTGCTGGGACCCCTTAAACCGATGGGAAAAGGGTGGGAGAGGTCAGAAGAGTGAGGAGAGCAGCGGGGCTTTGGCGTCCTGTCCCCTCCTCCGTGTGACAGTGTTGTGTCCCCACCCTCGGGTCTGTGTCCCAAGTCCTGCGCCCCCCCGGCTCTGCCGGGACATGGAGGACCAGGTCGGTTCAATGGGCTGAGACTGATGGGCTGAGCGGGGACTGCAGTGTCCCCGGGGTGCAGGGACTGGGGGGTCGTGTCCGCTGGGCCCCCCTAGCTTGGTGGGGGAGAGGAACTCGAGGCGGTGGTGCTGGGGTGGGATGATGCCACCTCTCGGGTCCCCAAGAGCTGCTCAGGGTGGGGAAACAGAGACACGGATTGAGGGAGGAGGGGCTGGCGGGGCTTTTCTCGAGGCTGTGGTTCGCTGCTGTGCCACCCCCATGCTGTGCCACCAAAAGAGGAAAGAAAGCCCTGAGCCTCCGTCTCTCAAGAGAAGTTGGTGCACAACTCTCGGAAATAGAAAAAGAGCAAGAGTACTTTTGAACTGGTAGGTATCTTCCCAATTCTGAAATCTAGATGTAAAAAAATCTCTAACCCTAACCCAAACTCAAAATCCTAACCTTAACCCGAAACGTAACCCTAACTCTAACACTAACCCTAACCCTAACCCTTGTTAACCCTAACCCTATCCCCTTCCTTACACTAATTTCAAAAGCCCTCCCGGTAATTCCCAAGCTTCTACGGGAATCTCATCCTCTCTCTGTCTCACTTATCCTGCAGAGAGACGGGCCTGTCTATCCACCTTCCAAAAGCATGTGTCTTCAGCTGGCTCAGGGCTTCCTGTAGTCCCTGTAGTCCCTGTAGTCCCTGGGTTTTTCTCTTTGTCAGCTCCAAGAAAGGAAACCAAAATCAGTGCAGGACTTTAGCATCACATCGGCCAAACCCCAACCATTCCCACACTCACTCTCTCCTAAGTGCACCCAAGTCCTCGTGTCACTGCCTCCAGCAAGAGGTGCAGAGCTTGCAGCTCCCACTGCATGGTACACCTGCAACAGGGAAAAAAAACTTTCAGTGGCATTTCTGACACTTCCCTGGGCCCCTGCTCCTCCTCCATACCTCCCCGACTCACCTGGGATGCTCATTTCTTTCCAAAGGTTACCGGGTTGGCACCTCCAAAGAGAAGAGGGGAATGCTTAAATGCCCAGCCCTGAAGTCCCTGCCATCGCCCACAAGGCCAGCGCCAAAGCACCTGACCTTGTCGCTCCGCTCCTCAGCCCGTGGTCTGCTCCTCTGGGAATACGGATGGGCACTGCAAAGAAATCACAGAGGCAAAGGAACATACAGACGGATCCCCTCAGAGTGCAACATTCTGACCAAAGTTCCCCTCTCGGGTTCTTTTTCACTCACCTCTTACTGCAAGGACCTCCTTCCCATTCTGCTGACTCTTGTCACCTTGTGTATCACTGGAAAAAACAAACAACAAGGTATACGCTTAGATTCACCAATGAGACAGCTCGCCATAAATATCTTTGCATTAAGACTGGCCGGAATATTCTCACCTTGCTTGTCTGCCCTTTAATTCTGACAGCCCAATCGACTGCTTGAATCCGACCTCAAAAGAAAGAACAAAAGGTCAGTCACACAATGAATCACAGAATCAGAGCATCAGCTGGATTGGAAAAAACCTCTGAGATCATCAAGTCAATATCTTGATCCCCTACCACTCTGCTTACAAGAGCCTGGCACTAAGTGCCACATCCAGTCTTATCTAAAAATCCTGCTGGTACAGAGAATTCACCACTTTCCTGAGCTGCCCAGTGAAATGATTGATTACCCTCTCCTCAGAGAATTTCTTCCTACTATCTAGCCTCAACCTCATCTGGCAGAGCTTAAGACCATGCCCTCTTGTCTTGTTGATAGCTGCCTGGGAGAGGAGACCAACCCCCACCTGGCTACAACCTCCTATCAGGTAGCTGTAGAGTGTGATGAGGTCTCCTCTGAGCCTCCTCTTCTCCACACTAAACAAGCCCAGCTCCCTCAGCCTCTCCTCATAGGACCTGTGCTCCAGTCCCTTCACCAGCCTGCTTGCTCTTCTCTGGACCTGCTCCAGCACCTTGACACCCTTCCTGAGGGACCTGAACTGGACACACAACTCGAGGGGTGGCCTCATTAGTGCTGAGTCCAGGGGAAGTAATCACTTCCTTGGACCTGTTGGCCACACTGTTCCTGGTCCAGGCAAGGATGTCACTGGCCTTCTTGGCCACCTGGGCACGCTGCTGGCTCATGTTCAGCTTCCTGTTGATCTAAACTCCCAGGTCCCTTTCTGCCTGCCTGCTCTCCAGCCACTCTGTCCCCTGCTGCAGGGGGTTGTTGTGGTCAAAGTGCATGACTGGGCACTTGGCCTTCTTGAACCTCATCCCACAGGAATCAGCCAAACTCTCCAGTCTGTCCAGATCCCTCTGCAGAGCCCTCCTGCCTTCCAGCTGATCGACACTTCCCCACAAGCTTGGTATCCTCTGCAAATTTGGAAATGGTGGACTCAATTCCCTCATCTAAATCATCAATAGAGATATTAAAGAGAACTGGGCCCAACACTGATCCCTAGGGGACACCACTAGTGACCGACCACCAACTGGATGCAGCCCTGTTCACCATCACTCTCTGGGCCCGGCCATCCTGTAGTTCTTAACCCAGCAAAAAGTGCACCTGTCCAAGCCCTGGACTGCCAGTTTTTTTATGCTACGGGAGACAGTGTCCAAGGCTTTGCCGAAGTCCAGCAAGACACATCTACAGCCTTCCCCTTATCCACCAAGCGGGTCACTTGATCGTAAAAGGAGATCAGGTTGCTCAGACATGACCTGCCCTTCCTAAACTGTTGTTGGTTGGCTCTGATCCCTTGTCCATCCTGTAGGTGCTGTGTGATTGCACTCAGGATGATCTGCTCTGTAACCTTGCCAAGCACTGAGGTCAGGCTGACAGGCCTGGAGTTTCCCAGGTCCTCCTTCTGGCCCTTTTTGTGCATCAGTGTGTCATTCCGCAACTTCCAATCATCTGGGACCTCCCCAGTGAGCCAGGATTGTTGGTAAATGAGGGAGAACGGCTTGGCCAGCTCTTCTACCACCTCCCTCATCGCCCTTGGGTGAATCCCTTCGGGACCCATAGACTTGTGAGGATCCAAGTGGCTCAGCAGGTCACAAACTGTTTCCTCCTGAATTAGAGATGCTATTCAGCATCTTCTCTCTGTCTAAAAGCTACAGAAGTTTCTTGACCTATGACAAGAAGCACCTGCCAGAACTGCAAGAAAAAAAGCCCTTAACCTCCAAGTCTCCCATGCAATAAGTGAGCAACCCTTGGCACTCCATGCACACAAGGAGCTTCCTGCGCTGGCCCCTTTTGTCTGAGATGAATCTTCGTTCTTAGCCTGTGTGGGGCCCAGACGGGCCATTTCAGAGCGGGGCTACGGACACCAAACCAATGAAGTTCCATGCAGGAAAAAACGGCCTTAGCCTCCAACTCTCCTGTGCAGTTGGTGAGCCACCCTTGACACTTCACGCACACAAGGAGTTTCTGCGCTAGACTCTTTGTCTGGGATGAATCTTCTTTCTTAGTCTATCTGGGGACCCAGACTGGCCATTTCAGCGCGGAGCTATGGACACCAAAGCAATGAAGTTCCAGCCATGAAAAAAAGCCCTTAACCTCCAAGTCTGCCCTATGCAATGGGTGAGCAACCCTTGACACTCCATGCACACATGGAGCTTCCTGCGCTTGGCATCTTTTGTCTGGGAGGAATCTTCGTTCTTAGTCCATCTGGGGACCCAGACAGGCCATTTCAGCGCGGGACTACGGACACCAAACCAATGAAGTTCCAACCAGGAAAAAAACGCCCTTAGCCTCCACCTCTACTGTGCAATTGGCTGAGCCACTCTTGGAACTTCATGCACACATAGAGTCTGCGTAACCTTTTGTCTGGGAGGAATCTTCGCTTCTTAGTCCATCTGGGGACCAAGACGGGCCATTTCAGCGTGGGGCTTGGGACACCAAACCAATGAAGTTCCTGCCCTAGCACCTTTTGTCTGGGTGGAATCTTCGTTCTTAGTCCATCTGGGGACCAAGACAGGCCATTTCAGCGTGGGGCTTGGGACACCAAACCAATGAAGTTCCAGCCAGGAAAAAAAGCCCTTAGCCTCCAACTGCCCTGTGCAATGGGTGAGCCACCCTTGGCACTCCATGCACACATGGAGCTTCCTGCGCTGGCACCTTTTTTCTGGGAGAAATCTTCGTTCTGAGTCCATCTCTGGACTTAGTCGGGCCATTTCAGCGTGGGGCTTCGGACACAAAACCAATGGAGTTCCAGGAAGGAAAAATACCCCTTAGCCTTCAACTCTGCTGTGCAATGGGTGAGTCAGCCTTGGCACTCCATGTACACATGGAGCTTCCTTAGCTAGCACCTTTTGTCTGGGAGGAATCTTCCTTCTTAGTCCATCTGGGGACCCAGATGGGCCACTAGAGTGCAGGGCTTCGGACACCAAACCTGTGAAGATCTAGGCAGGAAAAAAACCCCTTAACCTCCAACTCTCCTGTGTAATGGGTGAGCCAATATTGACATTCCATATACACATGCACATTTCTGTTCTGAAACCTTTTGTCTGGGTGGAATCTTCATTGTTAGTCCATCTGGGGACCCAGACGGGCCATTTCAGAGGCGGGGCTTTGGACACCAAACAAATTAAGTTCCATGCAGGAAAAAACGGCCTTAGCCTCTAACTCTCCTGTGCAGTTGGTGAGCCACCCTTGGCACTCCACGCACACAAGGAGCTTCCTGCGCTGGCCCCTTTTGTCTGGGTGGAATCTTCTTTCTTAGTCTATCTGGGGACCCAGACTGGCCATTTCAGCGCGGACCTATGGACACCAAAGCAATGAAGTTCCAGCCATGAAAAAAAGCCCTTAACCTTCAAGTCTCCCATGCAATGGGTGAACAACCCTCGACACTCCATGCACACATGGAGCTTCCTGCGCTGGCATCTTTTGTCTGGGAGGAATCTTCGTTCTTAGCCCGTGTGGGGCCCAGGCGGGCCATTTCAGCGGTGGGGCTACGGACACCAAACCAATGAAGTTCCAACCAGGAAAAACGGCCTTAGCCTCCACCTCTACTGTGCAATGGCTGAGCCACTCTTGGAACTTCATGCACACATCGAGCTGGTAACTTTTGTGTGGGAGGAATCTTCGTTCTTAGTCCATCTGGGGACCAAGATGGGCCATTTCAGCGTTGGCCTTCGGGCAGCAAAGCAATGAATTTCCAGGTAGGAAAGAAAGCCCATAGCGTCCAACTGCCCTGTGCATTTGATGAGCCACCCTTGGCACTCCTATACACTCACGGAGCTTTCTGCACTTGCGCTCTTTTTCTAAGATGAATCTTCGTTCTTAGTCCATCTGGGGACCCAGGCAGCGTCATTTCAGCGCATGACTTCAAACATCAAAGCAATGAAGTTCCAGCCAGGAAAAAAAGCCCTTAGCGTCGAACTGATCCTGTGCAGTTGAGTGAGGCACCCTTGGCACTCCATGCACACATGGAGTTCCTGCCC
>NW_026087126.1:0-95976 GCF_022539395.1 Myiozetetes cayanensis
GGGGTGGTTAAAGATACGATGTCTAAGCTGAGAGAGGGACTAGAAAAACGACAAAAGGAACGCGGGATGCAACGAAGTTGGTATGAATCCATGTTTAATTACTCCCCTTGGATAACTACCTTGTTATCCACAATTGCAGGACCCCTGATCCTCTTAATCATAGGTTTAACATTTGGTCCATGTATTTTTAATCGATTAATCGCTATTATAAAACAACGCTTGGAAGCAGCCCATCTGCTAGTATTACGAACACAATACGAACAAGTTGCAGATGGAGAAAACACTCTGACTCTCCAAAGAGTAAGAAATGTCTTAGAGAGATTTCACGAACAGAATCAGTAAAAAAAAAAAAAAAAAAATTGTGGATTGTAATAAACTATATATATTTTAAAGGGGATTTTTTGTTAAGCTTAGTAAAACTTCAGGACATTGATGTGTGATTTCCATGTGTATTTCCCACATAGCTGTTAAATGCCTCTAACAAGCTGCCGTTTGTTCCCGAGGCTGGAGACACCGAGAAGCTTCCTCTAAATAAGGAGTCAAAGTGATTTATATGTACGATAAGACTGGAAAGGGAGGAAAAATACCTATTAAAGGCGCATGCTCCAAGCCGGGTTCATCTTGCGGGCATCGAGGAAGACTAAAAATCTTCATCACAGAGACCCCGGCCCACAAAGAAACCCCCAGACCACCGACGCCGGTAACACAGCCCAGGAACATGCATGGGGAAAACTTTGCAACTGAGCATGTGCAAAAAGCACATGCCCCGGACTATGTATGCATAAAAACCTATGTACTGAGCATGTCTGGACGGGAACCCGGAGGGTTCAAAAGGGGAATTTGAGAGCTCGGGGCGGGCAGCGGTGAGCTGTGAAAGAACTTTCTTCTATTCTAAACAGCCCTCCCTCCCTCCCTCCTCCTTCCCTCCCTCCCTCCCGGCGCGCGCCGATTGTCTATCTACCGCTTATTAATAAATTTGCTTGCTATTGTAAATTGGCTTCTTCAATTTATTTAAGGCATCGCTGGTAACCTATAACACTCCTCACCATTTGTCTGCTTTTAACCCTTTCTACTCAACACTGACAGGGCGGGTTTAGATTGGATATTCTTTACTGTGAAAGTGAGGAGGCCCTGACACAGGTTGCCCAAAGAAGTTGTGGCTGCCCCATCCATGGAAGTGTCCAAGGCCAGGTTGGATGTGGCTTTGAGCAACTTGGTCTAGCGGAAGGTGTCCCTGCCCATGGCAGGGGGGTTGGAGCTATATGCACTTTGAGGTATCCTCCAACCCAAACTATTCTAGGATTGATTTGTGCAATTTTGCACTTGGGATTGCATTTGTGGGGCTGTGCATTTGTTGGGGTTGTGTTTGCAGGGCTTTACACTTTTAGGGGTTGAATTTCCGTGGCCATACATTTATAGGGGTTACTTTCGCGGCCCTGTGCATTTGCTGGGCTTGCATTTTCGGGCCTGTTTATTTTTGGGGTCGCGCTTGCGGTCGCAGGAGCGCTGCCTGCCTCGCCCGGCGCGCCACCACCGCCGGCTACGAACCATAAAATTAAACCCCCATTACGCCCGCCCATCCTGGTCTCCGTCCGGCTGCCGGCGGCACGGATATAGCGGGGCGACAGGCGCGCAGGCGCATTAGCAGCATGTGACGGGAAGGCGCGGAGGCACTCAGCTGTGGCGGCGAAGGGGGTGGTGTTACCCGGATATCGCGCATGTGCGGTGGCGTCCAAACGTGGCGGCGGCGACGACTGCGAGTGTGAGCTGCCGGAGCTGTGGCAACAAGGCGACAGCGGCCGTCACAGGACGTCCGGGTTCACCCTCCCCCGCGCCGCCGGCTTGAGGGTGGGGGGGCGGAGGCCTGGTCCGCTCCGGGGTCGGCTGAGGCGAGAGGAGGCTCACCTCCGCCGTTGTCGCCACCTCTTACCGCAGCCGCAGGCCGCGCTCGGAGAGCGGCCACTCCGCCGCGGCCCAGGTAACATCCGCTCTCAGCTGTCGCCCGCCTACCCGCTGAGGCCGCCCGTAGCGTGCCCTCTCCTACCGCCCGCTGCCTCGGGCGCCGCCGGGCCGGGCCGCGCCACGCCGCGCCGCGCCCTGCCCCTCCGCCGCGCTGGGGGCGTGCCGGCTACTGCTCCGGGGAGCCAAGACAGCGCCCCCCATCCCCCGCCGCTCGAGGGTTTCTCCTCTGCCCCGCTTTCCTGGCTTCCCCTCATCGGTCCTTCCCCACCTCCACCGCTTTTACTGAACGAGAAAAAATTTGCTCCCTTCATCCCAAAACTTTTTGTATAATTTTTTAAATCCTGGTAAAGGCTCTCCAGCCGTCCTGTTCCCAGTTAAACTTTACTGCGCTGCCGTTCGTGCAGACCGCTCTCTTCGGTGCTCTCCCGCACGCTGGAAAAACGCCCTGGGTGGTTTTATGTGAGCCGCTTCCCATTTAGTTCTTTGAAATTTGCCATTGTATTTGCAGTAACAGAGAACGGTGCTGTTAGCTCATTTTCAGACAGCGCAGGGCTGCTCAGAACAAGGGGTGTTAATTAAGATTTTTCCTTCTTTACAATTCTTCCTATCCCCGTTTCTGGGAGTGTGGTGTTTGTGTGAGGTTTGTGACTTGCTGCATAGTTGAGCCTTATATGTTTTACCATGGAAAGCTAGTTAATTTGTGGGGTAATCTAGTTGTGGGTTAGGTGTGTTATTACTTAAAGCCCAAATTGCGCTACTGCAAGCCAATTGTTCTTCTCAAACACGTACGGTTGGAGTAGGATTGTGGTGTCTTTTACCATCATTTCTCAAGTTATCTTGGTTAATAATAGTGTGCCACTGTCAACAGGCGAGAGTGAGTTCCGGCTCTTGTACTGTTACTTTGTTCAGTAATGTAGGTAATTCTATGCAAGGTTGTTGAAATAGCTATACTGCCCTTTAAAACTAAATATGGTTTTGTACTCTAGGTTCATAATAAGTAGGCATCTTGTCCTTCTGTCCCTCCTCTTATTTTTCTTGGTTGGATTTTGGAGTTTCTTCTCACTTTGCATTCATGAACCTCTTTTGATTTGCTTGTTGCGTTAACATGAATGTTTAATATTGATATAGAAACTTGTATTTCAAAGAGCTGAAACCTAAAGAAAAGCAGTGTCTCAAACTGATTAGAATTCCTTTTTTGGGTAGATGGCTCTTTACATAATGTATTCAGGCGCAGCTAATACAATAGGGATGTGAGTTTTGAGATGAATCAACAGATTTAGTGGAGAACAAAGGTGTGCTGAGAACAGATCAGTGGATCCTGGTGAGGAGCAGTCTTTGCTGTGTTGTTGTTAAGGTCCTGCTGGAATTTTAGGACTCTTTTTTTATGTTGTTAACTTTGTAAAAAACTCTACTTTTGGTTGAGGCTGGAATTTTCCATGCTTGCTTTGCCCAGAGGTAATTTTTTTAAAAAATTTGAACAAATGCAGAGAACATTATCCCTGTGCAGATTACAATAAAGATGTTATCTAATACACCTATTGCTAGGGTATCAAAACATTTTGTACAAGTGAAAAATCACACCACTTCTGCCTGAGCAAGGTTTGATTTTTCCTTTTATTCCTTGGTGTAGCCACAATTGTTTCCTCTGTTTGTGAGGTTTTGACAAATTATTATTTGTCCTTGTTGAAAGAAGCCTTCTGCAAGAAGATGGTTCTTGCAGGATCTTCTGAGGAAGAGTTCAGATTTGCCGTGTCATTCTATGGCAAGAATTTCCACCGCCTTCTACTTTCTGAATGTGGTGTCTCCTGCCATTTCCAGGTTTTCATCCTCTCCTTATCTCCGAGTGCTAGGATGATGAGGGGGGGATGACCTCTTGCTCAGTGGAACACCACGGGTGCTCTCTCAGAAGCGAGGTAGTTTGAGGTTCCTAGATCTGTGTTGTGGAGATAGATCCAGTTGTAGAGGAGTTTACTGCCCTTGCCACTCTCATGGAGTAACGTGCAGTGGTCTTCCTTCTCTGACCATACAAAAGTCTGTATTGAAAAGATTTGTTTTCAACTGTATGCTTTCTCAAAAATAAAAATGTAGAGAGAGGGAAGTGGAACCAAAATGAAACTTTTTAGGATTTAAAATGTGTGCATATGTAGTCACATCAGCATAGTAGCTCTACCTTTTTCATTGTGTCCTGCAGAAATGTTTACTCTGTTTATAGGATCAGTCTGTTGTATTTGTAAACTGCTTTTGAAAGCAGTTGAAGTGTACAGGTGGAAGCTGAGAGGAGTAAAGATGCCAAGAGCTGCACTTGGGCAGCTACATCAGATCAGTTTCCTCCAAAAAGAAATGGTTACTCCTCCTTTTTAACCATGAATTCATATTAAGATGAAAGAGGTGCCACTCAGAGTTGTCTTAAAACTCTTTCCCAGTTCCTTTTATGCTGTCATGTGTCTTAAATTTTTGTAGCTACTGACAGAGAGGTGAGCAGAACTGATACTTATGATTCAGATACACGTACAAAAATAGTGTCCTGGGGAATGTTAACTCTTACTGTACAGAACAGTGGGAGTGTAGAACTTTCTTAGTACTCTCTCTTGCTCTTTAATGCTAATTGTTCTTATGTCTACAAACATTTTGCTCCTGTTCGCCCTTTGGGCAAGTAGATAATAGTCTAATATACTGGAACATATCTGCAGTTTAATAATTAATTCATATCTTCATCAAATCATGAACTGCCTCTTGTTTTATTGGTTTATGGATTTATCTTTATCATAAAACTTCTACCACTGCATTATTAAACAGCAAAACTGTAGTAATGTTTTGGTGGTTAAAAGCTATCAAATGTATATGCTAATTTTCTGACATCTTTGTGTTTGTCTAATTTTGGAGACAAGAGCCTTGCTTGTCCTTTATTTGTGTGAAATGTTCTAGCAAGATGTCAATTTGTATGTTTTTCTAATTAACCATTTCATTAGGATCGTATTACTTCCTAGTATCAAAATGCTGGAAATCTGTGTCTGGGATGGCTGTTACTAGTAAATCATGTTCCAGAATATCAGTGGCAGGTTCAAGCAAGCAATTCTTATTTTTTCTTAAATATATTTTCAAAAAATTGTGTTCATATTTGCAACTTGAAAGTTTTTGGTCATTAGGGTATTTTTTGCATTAACTCATTTCCCTCCACAACCCAATATTTGACTCTCCAGAATTGTGGACTGTACATCGTTCCCTTTGACATCAATATGACACTATAGACCTTGATCTGCCTGTGATCTGTCTTTTTTACTGCAATATACATGGTTTTATTTCCTTTATTGGAAGTTTTTTTAGACCATAATGGTAATATTCACTTAAGTCGTGGCTCATCACAAAGAATATTTGCTGACTTGCTTAGACCTTTCTACAGTATGTTACAATGGATAATGGCCAACATATCTTAAAATTAATAATGTAGATAGAAATGCTGTGTTGTACCTGGTGAATGCTGTTAGACACGCTTGCCTTACGTTACTGTCTTTATCATCCCTGTACATGTTTGTAAAACCAACCTTTACGTGGATATACTGGTACTAAAAATTCTCAGGCTTGTGTATTTACATGTATCATAGAGCATTTTTGCATAACTACTACTAAAAATCTGTGTTCATATTATTTAGAATAGAGTAGTTCAGTTGTAAGGGGCCTACAATGATCATGTATGTATTGATGATCATTTGAAATGCTTCAAGGTGATACAAGACTGTTGCCTGATTGGTTTGTACAAAAAGATGGCAAATCTCTCTCCACCTTGCTTTCTGAGCCCTGAATGTGTCACCTGATACTTAGAATATATAAAATCTCTTTTTTTTTATTTTCACAGACTAGTTGGATTTCCATCACAACAATTTATTTCAGTCGTCTCGTGCGTGTGGTTACAAATCCATTTTGCATTCTTCATTTGCTTCTGGTGTGTTGGTGTATGCTGCGCATTCCCCTGCCTCCCTCATTTGCCGTGTTTATCTTATCAGCCTTCCCCACTGGCATCTCTGGACCTTCAGCACTGTATCTGTATCTGGAACCTCTTTTCTGAGCTGATCTGCAAGACTGCTTCCCTTTCTCCATCAAAAGCTTTCCAAAGGGCCAGTGCTGCCCTGACACCTGCAGGAACTATTTTTCCAGTTGTGCCAAGGCTGTACAATATTTTGTAACTTTTTTTTTTCTTTAAATACAGCACTTCGCAATTCTTAGCATCTTAGTTTTTAAAACAAAGTGTTACTTGATCACTCCTAGTCACTACTTTGTCCTGCAAACAGTGAAGTCTCCAAGGGTATAAAGTTGTTTTATCTGGAAAATATTTAGTTTGTTGTAGAAAGTTAAATAATAAAATATATGCTAAGAAAGTGACATGGAGGGGGTGTTGGCTTTTTGCCCATATCTTAAAGTAATTATCCAGTGGACTGTCACATTTCTAGACTTAGTTTCTTGGTGAATTTGATCCCTCTGCAGCTGTGATTGGCTTACACTACCCTATTCATTTACAGTAGGGTTTATCATATCAGCATCAGACCTGGATTAACTGTGTTGCCCAAGCTGTTGGATTTTTCAGATAAGCTTCAGAATTTGCTTGACTGAATGACTAAGGTATGTTAATATGGGTTTAGGTGAGGTCTTTGTAGTTTTTTAACAGCTCCTGCCCTTATGCCTCAGTGGAGCTTCTGTATGACTGTAGCAATACCTCTATAAAAGTAAGGAAATCAAGTCCATGTGTTTTTTCTAACCATAAAAAGCAGGAAAACTTTTTTCTCTTTCTAAACCCCTTGTACCTTCTTCAGACTATTCATGTCTACCTGCATCCGTATGCCTCTGCATGCTTTTTTTATGAAGAATTTCAAACTGAAATATACCTCAGCAACTCCCAGACCATGTGTGAGGCGTTCCAAATGATCATATCTATTAAATACACAATATGCTGCCTGAAGAGTTGCTGCAAATATTTGGAAGCTATGGCTCATGCTGATTTTGTTACCCATGTTTTTTGGCTTGTAAAAGCACTTGTTCTTAAGTCATGACAGCTTAGCAGCTGCTTCTTGTTGGTGCAGCTGAAGAGATGCTGGCAAACAAGATGGAATATTAATTTTCTGTTCCATAAATGCATTGATCATCCCCTCATCTGCTTTTTGTACTTTGCTCAGTTTTTTCCTAGTTGATCAGGAGCACCTTGCTTCCACAACCAGGAATGCTTTTCTGGAGCTCCAAGCTAGCTTTTGCAGAAGATGCTGAACATTAAACCTGCTCTCAGTTTTCTAGTCATGCTAGTAAAATTATCATTGTTTTGAGAGAGAATGTAGCAGTTGTCTTAAGAACAGTGGAATGGTTTGAGTCAGTATGATGCTTATTTTACATTCCTGCCCATAAGATAAATGTAAGTACAATGAGGGCATTAGTGTGAGAGCTCAATAATGTTATTTCCACATAGATAAGTCAAGAATATATTTGATTTTAATTATATGAAGTAACATACTAATATAGGCGCCTGTGTTTTTAGAATCTATTTATAATGTTCAGGTAATCATTTCTGGCAGAATTATCCACAGACAGGAAAATGAGGCATGTGGCACCAGTGTTGCATTTTTAATTTTAGACAGCTGCTTCATGCTTTGAATTTCATTGCACGTTCTATGTAGGATGTATGGAAGAATTATGGTGTTTGTTCAAGTTTGCATCAGTCTTGAAGGAAGAGTTTCAGTTAATGGTTACTTATTGGTTCTCTGAGATAATAGTGTGTTTGCTACAGATCATCAAAGGTGTTTTTAATTACCTGGCAATCTTCTTTTGTCTTACATATTTATCTCCTCTTCAGAGGCTCTTATTCTTGTTCCAATACTTAAATTATTGCACAACACTAATTGTTGTTCACTTGTTTTATAATATACCTGTTAATATTTAGTTATTAAAACAAATTACTTTCTATAACATAGAATTATAGAATCGTTAAGTTTGGAAAAGATCTTTAAGATCATTGAGTCCAAACATAATCAACTACTCCTTTATAACTTTGTAACTTGTTGTAATTTTACGTTAGCTTGTCCATTTTTTTTCCTGTTCTGCTCGCATCACACTGTAGCAAAAGGGAGAGAAATACCTTTTTGTTCCTTGGTGGATAAATCTGAGAGCTTCACTACAAGTGCTGTCTCCTGCTGCTGCTTTTCTCATGTTCCCCGACTCTTTTCTATGCTGCAGTGGCAACTGAGGGATGACTCAATGTTTCTGAAGATCATTACATTGAAATAAGAATTTATTTGCTTGATCTTAGTTTTCTGAAAGTCAACCATCAAAATTCTTATTCGTGGTTTTAGGGATGTAAAAGACCTGCATGTCTAATTTTAACCATCTCTTTATTTAAAGCTCTTTTAGCTAATAGCTTTATCAAGTCACTTATTTGTGATTACTTATGTATATCTATCTGGGATGCTGTTTTATATTTAAGGAAAATGATGCTCTACTTTGTTTCAGCTGGTAAGCTTTGAGATTTATGTGAATGTGTCTGTGGAGAATGACTGGCAGGTTAAGCTTGACTTTTAAAAGAGGCTTATTGAGTTGAAGCACTAAAAAAGTTAGCATTGAGGGAGAAACTTTAATAGCTAGGTAAAATGATCTTACTCAAACTTATAGGTAATTGTTATCCTTTGGGAGTAATTAGCTCCAGAAGCATCTTTACAAAAGGAAAGTATTGAAAACGGAGGGGGGTAGGATTTGCGTTGTGTTTTTTCCTAAGTATACCAGTGTGATGTATTCAAGTCGCAATTGAAGAAAATATTAAATAGGGGAGAGTTTGTTTCCTTTTTTAATTGTGCTGGATTTGTGTTGCAATATTCCTTTTACAAGGAGGGAAGCCATGTGTTAACACTGTAATTTGTGTGATGCTTCTAAATTAACATCCCACTCTTATTTTTGTGCAACACATTTGTTTCCAAAAAATAGCTACTACTGCTGTACTTCTAATAACATGGAAAATTCAAGTTCAGTAACAGGTCTTTGACTGAATGTGTTCCTTAGATAATGTGAACAAACTTTTTTCTTTAACTATTGAAATCAAATATATTTTATTTACATTGCTGAGAATAGCATGGTAGTTTCAGAAAGGCTTATATTTTAAGCTTGCTCAGAAAATGTAAATGTAGTAAAATCACTTATATATTTACTACAAGTTTCTTAAGAAAGTCAGACCACATAGTTCATAGAATGGTGTTAGTGAATGACTACCTGAAACCAGAGCTGCTTGAAGAACCAGAGCAGCTTTTTGTCTACATCAGACTCCTTTTCTGTGACTGCACAAACCTGCTGTCCTATGTTTCTGGATAAAGCAAGATAAAGTGTAGTAATTGGCTCATTCAGAATCGAGAAAATCAGGCTAGCTCTTATAATTTGCGGATTAAAGGAAACTTCAAAAGGATCATGTCTACTGGCTTTGAGAAGAACAACTCCATGACTAGAAACTACTGCAGGTTCTTAACAAATGGAGTTTAAAGGCCAAGTGTACTACGAGGGACTTGGTCCTGAGCTTATGTTTAGTGTAATTAAGGCAGTTCTGTTTGAGACAATTTGGAAGTGTTTTTTTAGTGACTTCAGTCAATTTGTCTTAATCCAGAAGAAGCTGATTCTGTAAAATAAAGACAAATGTGCCAGTTTGGATTTTCATATCTAAAGATACAATACTAATTTACATAAACGTGTATTAAGTTAATGGCCAGGTACAATTTTTGCCTTTCTGATTAGCAAAGAGAAATAGAATTAGTCGGAGGTCAGAACATAGCTGAACTATTTGAACAAGATTATTAAATGAAGATGACAGATGATTCTGGTGTGTATTCATGCTTCTTCACGATTCAAATTTTGTTTAAATCACTACCACTTGATTCCCAGACAGTATTTTCACTTGATTTAATCTTACCAGTATAAAACATAGGAAATCATTGTCACAGTTCTCCTTTTCCTGATTCATTTAATGATCCCTACCTTTCTATATGTACATACTATGTGTACATTTATACAAACTATAATATTTAAATAAATATTGTTACTAGGGCAAAATAAATCTTATATCTAAAGCTGTGCAAGCAGTGTCTTAAGCATGTTTTAGCTATCATGGGACAAGAAATGCAGTTTTGTCATGTGCTTTTAATATCCTGCACTTAACTTGAAAATAAAAGAAGCACAAAACCATAGACTTCCTTAGAAACATGATCTGTAATTTGTTAAAAACAATTCTAATGTAGATATTTTTTCCTCCTAGGTTTTACCAAGAGACAGTACATCTAACACTTAACTTGGATCATCTCTTGTTCATCAGCTTGAAAATCATAACAGCCCCCAAAACTGACATTTGATCTGAAAGAAAAAACTGTGACAAATGGACAATATGTCTATTACTAACACGCCAACAAGTAATGATGCTTGTCTGAGCATTGTTCACAGCTTGATGTGCCATCGACAAGGTGGAGAGAGTGAAACTTTTGCAAAACGCGCAATTGAAAGTTTAGTTAAAAAGCTAAAGGAGAAAAAAGATGAATTGGATTCTTTGATTACAGCTATAACCACAAACGGAGCTCATCCTAGCAAGTGTGTTACAATACAGAGAACGCTGGATGGGAGGCTTCAGGTTAGTACAAGTGAAAATCAGATGTTTTCCTCCTAGTGAAGCTGGAGCAAAAGTGAGTGACACAGGATCCTAGGGTGTTGAGGAAGAGTAGCTCTTCTCTTGCATTTAACCTTGCCCCCATTTGTGGGCATGTTTTGTGGCTAGAGTTGGACTGTTGCAGTAGTTGATTTTTTTTTTTTTTTTTCCCTTCCCAAAAGGAGCGTAAGGCATTGGATCAGCCATTCTCAATGAGTGTGTGTGTGGCAGTAAAAAGCAGGGTCATATAACAAAATCGACTATTTATCCTGGTATTTTCACTACAAGCTTCTGTTAGCCCTGTGTTGGTCAGAAATATAAAGACAGACCTATGATCCCTTGCTAAGAAGGTACTCCAAGGAGTCTGCACTGAGGATTTATGTTAGCCTTATATCATCAGTACTCAGTACCTGTATAGCTTGGGTTGCAATTTCCTTGTTCCAGGACAGATATGTTTGCTGACTAGCTTTCTGTCTACCCTAGAAGTGTTTTTGTTTATTTTGTTTTGGTTTTTTTTATTATTATTATAATGAATTGGCATTCTTCTACTTGTAAATTCTTTACAGTGTAATTTGGGGCCTCATTCCTCTTCTGGGGCAAAGCTTCTTAGTCATCCATGGTGGGGAAGGTGGCCATACATACTACATTAAGCATAAATTCTGCTTCTACCATTTTGGATCTAGTATTTTTTTCTTAAGAATCAGTGTTGATTTAACTGTAGCAAAACCCCGATAGAAATTTATTTCTATTGAGTACAGAACTTGGCTAAACTGTACATCACCTTTTTTTTCCCATATTTTGATGACCTTGTGTTGTTGTTTGTCCTCTTCCAACTTTGCTCCTCACTAAAATGACATCTTGCTATTTTCCCAATCAACTTTTGTGTCTAACTTTTTAGGTGGCTGGTCGCAAGGGATTCCCTCATGTGATTTACGCTCGTCTTTGGAGATGGCCTGATCTACATAAAAATGAACTCAAGCATGTTAAATATTGTCAGTATGCTTTTGACTTAAAATGTGACAGTGTCTGTGTAAATCCTTACCATTATGAGCGTGTAGTCTCGCCTGGCATTGGTAAGTAGACTCTTGATTTAAAATCGAACAGTGGGAATAAAATGTAAAATGTTTTCCTTTTGAGTGTAGAAAATATGAGCCTAAATTAGAAACATTGGCTTTTAATGATCTAATTATAAATTACTCTCATATGCTCTTGTCCATCTTCTGAATGGAATTATTCTTTTACCTTTATTCCAAATTTGAAAGAATAGTTTGTGGCTTTTATTTGAGCCTTTCTGTTGGATTTGCACACAGTTCTTGCAGTTAATGCATATCCTAGGAATAATTTAGGATTGAGATTTGTGTTGTGATAAAGGGACTATAACATCTAGAGTCTGTAGTACTAATTTGTAAAGTTTATAAACTTAATGTTCAAACATTGTTGAAGATTGCTGAATATAATTTTCTATGCCCCCCCTTTTCTTTTTCTCCTTTTTAAAGATCTCTCGGGACTGACACTACAGAGTTCTGGTAAGTAGTTCTGTTTACTATTGCGTTTCTATGGGCACAAACTGTGTTAAACTCTTCAGTATGCTCACAGTTTATTCCTGTGTATTCCTTTGGGAGGGAATATAGAGAGCAGATGAAAATGCATTTGTTTTGGAAAATCAGCTAAGTAGCATATAAGAGGCATGATAAATTCTTTAAATTGAGGCTTCAGCTCAGTTTGTCGGTAAGTTCTGTTTTCATTGCTTGCAACTTATAAGCCCCACTAAAAAAAAAAAAACAAACAAAAACCTCACTGTTGAATGCTGCTAATTAATAAAAAAACCCAGACACCTAAAACTATGTGCACCTGTATGATATGCCAATTAATCAAATTGGGAATAATAGATGCTTATAATGTAATAAGTAGTTAACAAGAAAATAGTAGAAATTCTGTAATTAATATGCAATTGAATGAAGGAGTTTAAAATTCATGTTGTCCCTGAAACTTGGGAGAAATTGGACATTAAATTTCCAATGAACATTATTCAGAAATTGTGAGATTGTGCAGCTGGTAACTGCTTTATTTCAAAACTGAATTTTTTTTCCTTCCAGAAGAAATTCATGGAGAAAGAAATTTGGGTAATCCAAAAGTTTTAGCAAAAATGACTTAAAAAAGCACCCCAAATCATCCAGCAAACTGTTAACTTCACAAGCTTTATTTTGCATGCTCATCTCTGCTAATTGTTTACCTGTGTCTTCTGAAAAATGATCCTTTTGTACAGAATCAAAGCTTACTAGCCAGCAGTTAAATACATAAATATATCCTTGTCATATGTTTAGGGTTTGTATGGCCAGGTTTTGCTAGCAGAGGAACTACATGGGTGGCTTCTCTGAGAAACTGCTAGAAGCTTCCCCCATGTCATGCAGAGCCAATGCCAGCTGGCTCCAGGATGGACCCGCCACTGGCCAAGGCCGAGCCAATCAGGAATGATAGTAATGCCTCTGTGATAACATATTTAAGAAGGAAAAAAAGTTATTGGGCAGATGAAAATTGCAGCCAGAGAAGAGCAGAGTGAGAACATGTGAACAACTCTGCAGACACCAAGGTCAGTGGAGAAGGATGGGGAGGAGGTGCTCTGGACTCCGGAGCTGAGGTTCCCCTGCAACCTGTGGTGCAGACCATGGTGAAGCAGGCTGTCCCCCTGCAACCCATGGAGGTCCATGGGGGTGCAGAGATCCACCTGCAACCCGTGGAAGAGACGCACACTGGAGCAGGTGGATGCCCAAAGGAAACTGTGACCCCATGGGAGGCCTGTGTTGGAGTAGGGTCCTGGCAGGAACCTGCTGACCTACAGAGAGAGGAGCTCACACTGGAACAGGTTTTCCTGGTAGGACTTGTTGCCCTGTGGGGGAGCCACATTGGAGCAACTTGTTCCTGAAGGACTACACCCCATGGAGAAGTGACCCACGTGGCAGTAGTTTGTGAAGAACTATTGCCTGTGGGATGGACTCACGCTGGAGTTGTTCATTGAGGACTGTCTTCCATGCTGGAGCAGGGGAAGGACTTCACTCCCTGAGCAGCAGCAGAAACAACCTGTGATGAACTGACCATAACCCCTATTCCCTGTCTCCCTGCACCACTGAGAAGGAGTGAGGAGTGTGGGGGAAAGTGTTTTTAAGATTTATTTTACTTCTCACTTTCCTGCTCTGATCCCATTAGTAATAAATTTAATTAATATCCCCACTTCGAGTCTGTTTTGCCTGTGACAGTAATCAGTGAGTGATCTCTCCCTGTCCTTATCTCAACTCATGAACCCTTTGTTATATTTTCTCTCCTCTGTCCAGTTGCAGAGGGGAGTGAGAGAGCGGCTTTGGTGGGTACTTGGTGTACAACCAGGGTCAACGTACCACATCATGCTACTGTTTTTGCAGCAGGAAACAAAAAAATTACTGTCAGATTTTAATATAGTAAAGGCTACTTTAAAAATGAGCATGGGAGCTAATGTAGTGTAAGAGTGTTATTTGAAGATGCTCAATAGGATATTTAGAAATAAATTCTTGTAGTGACAATGGTAGTAGTTTCCTTACGCTGTATGTGGAAAATTCTGAATTAGTGGCTACATTGTTAAATATAGAGTAGCGTTATCTTTCTTTGAATGTGAATTTGATTTTTCTAGTCAATTTGAATGGGAGTTGCTTAAAATTACTTAAGGGATGCATGAAGTTTTTTATGTGCTGTGTTCATGAATTATGTTTTTCATAGGAGCTTTATTTGTGTTCTTATTTGTATCCGCGGAATTTGTTTGTTTACTACATTAACATATATTTAGGTGCTTGAAAAAAAGCACGTTTTCCCCTTTTATTAACTGTGTCCAATCACACGGTGATGGACTAGAAAACAAAATGCTATTGGAGTCTACTACTGTGTGACTAAACTGCTTGTTTGATAGTAGTAAGCAAAATAAACAGTTTGCTTTTCTATTCAGTTATGCTTCAAAATTTCTTGCTACTGTCTTGAAGTGTAATTTAGTGGAGTGCTTTAGCAATGTTTATCTAGATTAAATTCTCCCCCTCTGCTAGTTTTAACAGCATTATTGCTTGAAAGTAGTAGTGCAATTTGTAGTTAAATCCTGAAAATAGATTTGCTTTGCATGTTAAACTGTTTGCTTCTTCACAGCTCCATCAAGCATGTTGGTGAAAGACGAATACGTTCATGACTACGAGGGGCAGCCGTCATTGTCTTCTGCTGAAGGTCATTCAGTCCAAACCATCCAACATCCACCAAGTAACAGGGCATCTACAGAGCCTTATAGCACCCCAGCCATGTTAGCTCCTACTGAGGCTAACACTACCAGCACCACTAATTTTCCCAACATTCCTGTGGCTTCAACAAGTAAGATCATCAAGAATATATGAAATACTAAACTCTGAAAATGTGAAAGCTCAAAGATAGCCACTGATTTTTGGCAAAGTAGATCTTGCATTGGAACTGTGCTGCTGCTACACTATACTGGTAAAAGCGTGTGGCAATATGATCTAGGCAGTCTTGTAAGTGTTAATATAAGGTTTTAACTTGGAGCATAATTTGAGTAACTTCATGGTGGCCCAGTCTTTTTTCAATGAGATTGACACTACATGAGTATTACAAGACTCTCTTGGATATGCCAAAGGTTCAGTGACACAACATTAAAACAATTGACCACTAACAAAAAATTATGGCTATTATTTGAATAATTGCTGTAGAAATGGGAGAATTTCATTATTTTATTGCAACAGCAAGCAGGATAACAAAGTGATATACCGTAAGGTAGCAGTATTGAGATGTTGTAAGGCAATTATTTAGTGTTCCACAGCTGACAAAATGAATGTTCCAGTTTGAACTTGATTATTTTTAAAATGGCCCATTGTACTACCAAAGTGACAACCCTAATTAATATTTTCATGAGTCCATGGAAGTGCTGCATTGAAGTTTTTATCACTTTTTTGTGTGTATTTGGTATGAGTGGAAGAGTCTGGTTTACCAACACCAAACCTCACACTTCACTCCAGCAGGACAGTAAAAGCATTATGTGCGCAGTGTCCTGCAGCCCTAATGTAGGGAAACCATGAGGTTTGGAGGGGTTTCGCATACTCATTGTCACTTCATTATCAAAGATGCGTAACTATAATGGATTTCATGTTATCAAATTTGAATTATGATGGCATGGTGTTTTGATAATGTTCTTTAATTTTAGCTGACAACTTCTTTGCTAAAACTAATGGTTTTGCCAAGCTGAGATATGTCTGTCTCCAGCAGTTTAATTTTATTGCTTTTGCACAACAGTTGTCAATAACCTTTTCTCATCAGTGTTATAATTGTTGGAGTCAAGTGGACAAGAAAAAAAGCTCATTTTTAAGTTTTAGTTCAAGTTCTCAATGTATTCTGCTAGCCCACATCAGTTTGAGAGTGCAAGTGTACTTGTGAAACTGCTCATCAGTTTAGTGTTAATGGCTGAGCTGAAACCTTTTAAAATCAAATTCTGTTAACCTGTTCTAAAATATCTGTAGTGTTACTTTAAAACTTAAATAATTCTTGAAATACTTATTTGGGAGGAAAAAAACTCAGCAACTTTCTCAGGAAGGTGTCCAGTGATGTATGCAACTCTATTCAAGAACTGTTTATAAAAATAAAATATTGTTCAGTATGTTTTGGAGGAACATAAATGTAAGTGAATGTTCTCCTTAGGGAACAGTAGTTATAACATGCTGAAAATAAGCAACTTATTGGACCTGCTTGCTGGCCTGTTTGGATTCATACCAAATCTACTCCAGCTATGTTATTCAGTAAAACTGTGACATGTCTTCTTTCCTTTCAAACTGAAAAATGAGATGTGAACAAAATAGAGATGCGCTTGATAAACAGAGTTCTCTGCATACTTCTATTGCTAAAATATTAAGGGTGTCAGAGTCAAAATTAGCTGCTGCAAAGCATCTTGCTTCAAGTTTCCTAAGACACTCTGGTGGGTGGGAAAAAAAATACTGAAACCAGACTTGTAGGAACTGTGTATTGCAGTGCCCTTAGTTGGGTGTATTTTCGTGCCCAGTAGTGCTGAGGTCTTCTTAATTAAAATTTTGGAACGTTCATGAATAGGTAGTGTGTTCTTTTACCAGGTCAACCTACCAGTATATTGACAGGTAGCCATAGTGATGGACTCTTACAGATTGCTTCAGGGCCTCAGCCAGGAACTCATCAGAATGGGTTTACAACTCAAACAGCTACTTACCATCACAGTGAGTATATACATATGTGCACTCTTCTTAGTTTTCTAAAACCAGTTTCCAAATGTCAGGAGAAATAGAGGATTAAAAGTGAGATGTGGAAAAAAAATCCCTTAAAAACCAACTGCTCCTTTCTTTTTCTAGATAGTACTACAACTTGGACTGGAAATCGGACAGCAGCCTACACACCTACCATACCTCACCACCAGAATGGCCATCTTCAGCATCATCCACCTATGCATCCTGGGCATTACTGTAAGTAGTGCAGATTTCCAGATGACTTCATTTTCAGTTTTGTTGAATGGTGGGGGTTCACTTGTGATTACTGTTTACCCTCAAATCCTTTTTTTTTATATATATATTACAGAGCTACCATTACTGTGTTTAGTATTTTCTGACAGTTAAGTATAAGAGCCTGATGGACTTTGCTCTGTTAAAGCATCAGAGATTAGAAATTCAGATAGCTATAGTGATAACATCTATATTATATATGTCTAGTTTACTATACCTAACAAAACTAGCATTTCCTTTCTAAACCTCTGTTTTTAAGGCTTTACAATCCTGTACTAAGTATTTCCTTTGCAGAAAAGGAAGTTGATTCAGAATGTGTTGTTTGCATATTTTTCTTTTAAAACTTGGAAGCTCTTAACCATTTTTATTTTCTAGAAATTTTGAAGTCATACTAAGATTTGGAAGGTGTGTGTCCATGTACACCAAGCGGTTTAAAAGAACTTTGTGAAAGCTCGTGCAGTAAAGTACTTGTCAATAAACTGGTCTTGCCACAGTCTGATTCATGAGTACATTCGTCACACAAACTTGACAATTTTTTTATCTATGAAATAGGATGACAATCTCTTGTTTTAAGGCACAGGAGATGGGAAGGAAAAAAAAGTGATCGAACTGATAGTGTAAGTTTCTAGCACAGTATATGTATTATAAGAGTATAGTAGGGAAAAAACCCACCCAAATTAAATTTTTTCTACATTTTGTGTCAAAAAGCTAGAACAGTTCTTTGTTTTCTAATATAGTACTTAACCACATCACCTGTTTGCAGCAGTTGTGGTTAGCAGAGGGGAGAATATACTGTGAGTTAATATTAGAGTGACTTTTCAACTTATCTCTATCAAAAAAATTGTGGTTTAGATACAGTTATTAGGTTTCATTATTTTGTTCTTTTAGGATCCCACTTTATCTGTCCTCTAGTTTGTCAGAAATACCAGGATGTAAAAAAACTTTAGTGGTGTTGTAGATACTCTATAAATGTTTCTCAGTGCACATATCTTTCCATAATTAATATTTGTAACTGGCTGGTGATACTACATAGAGCTTTTTGTGGCTACTGCCATTTCTCATTTTAGAAAGTCGCATGTTTTGACACCTACCAATGTTGTGCTTGTTTTGACATCTTGTTGCAAAAGCTGCTCTTACTTACAGTACTATGTTTAAGTCTTTCCTCCTTGTTCTCTGCTACCTGTAAGGGACCTAGTTCATAGAAGTTGAGAGACTAAAGTGACTGATATCAAGACTATATTCATTGTATTTTTTTTTCTTAGAAAATGAGTTCTCTAGGGCTTCTTTCCATCTTCAGTGAGTGTTTCTTATGGTCGATTCCACAGTATGCTGGGCAACTTATTCTGTGATTGATGAAACTAATTGTCGTGGGTTTGCCAACCAACCAGCCCCCCGCCAGGGCTGAAAGTACTTTTTTCCAGGTGGATTTCCAGAGAAAAAGCCAATCAAAAGTTTTAGTAATACCTCTGCCAATTACATATTTAAGGAAACGGAAGAGAAGGTTGTGGCACAGAAGAAAATGGAAGAACCAGCGTAACAGCCGTCCCTGTTGGGCCTGGGTGTGCGCCCCCCCACCCCGGACCGAGTTTGGCCTGGACAAGGGGGGTCAGGCCCCCCTTCTCTCCTGTAACGGAGTAGAGAAAAAAAACTTTGGAGAAGGACTGCCTGGACAAGAAATACTGCAGAAGGAATTCCAGGCAGAAAGAGAGATAACAGAACTTCCAAGGTCAAAGCTAGCAGCCGGAGAAAAACCGCGAAGGGGGGGGATCTCCTTCTCTCCCCCTCTCGCTCTCTCTTCCTTCAACAGGGAAGAGATTGAAAACTAAAAATCCCTGCCGTCTGTGGAAGATTGTCGGGGAGCAGAAAACTCCCCTCTGCAGCTCATGAAGGAGCCCACGCCAAAGCAGAGTGCATGAAGTAGACGTGACTCCGTGGGAGGCCTAAAATGAAACAGAGTCCTGCTGGCCCATAGAGAGAGAGACCTACGCTGGAGCGAGACAACCCGGGTAGGATGTTGTGATCTCAGTGAGGGATCCATGCTGGTGCAGCTGAATTTGTGACCCTTAGGGACAACAGAAAATGGAAGACCTGTTGTCCGAGAGATGGACCCACGTCGGAGAGGTCTATCAAAGACTGTTTTCCCATGGGAAGGGACCCCACAGGAAACAGGGGTGGACTCAAAAGCCATTATCCTTTGTGACCCTGTGGTGAAGATCCACGGCAGGCAAGTGTCTCCTTGAAGTCCATGGAAGACCCTACAGGGCCTGGGTAACCCCCCAGCCTCCAGTCTTAGCCCCAGGAGGGGGTAAGCCTGGCCCTGAGGTCGACATAGAAGAGAGAAAAGAAAAGAAAGAGTTCCAACTGCGACAAATCAGAGTTGTCACCCTAGAGATAATAAAAGAAGAACTTTCGAGTGCTGCAAAATTATTTAAAAGATCTGGAACTCTGGAAATAGAAAAGAAACTGCTTCTCCTCCTGAACTAATACAAAGGGGGAGGGGTATTTTTGTAGATACATAGCATTTTTGCCTAATTGAAATTGTAGTATATATAGTTCTTTAGTTTTTATCTTGCTAGTAATAAATCCTAATATTCTCCCCAATCAGATCTCTTTTGTCTGCATAAACCTTCTCTCAACTTATAGCAATTATGTGGGGGGTGAGAGAAAATTGGCCCAGAGCAAACCCATGACACTAATGAAGTGTGGTTTCCGACAGACATATCACATTCCTCTATATGCTGATTCTCTCCTTGTACAACTTGGGAGCAGATGTGAAGTCCTATTTCTCTTATATCTCGATGCTATATCTGGTTTCTGTTCTCTCCTGGAGCTGGGTCTGGCTTGAGAAGCATGCAGCCTTTTCTCCTGGGATACTAATGGAACTCTTTATTCAACTTCTGAATTTTTAGGAAACCTCTAAGAGTGTAATTCTTCTGTGGGCATTTTTATCCCCTGTCAGATTTGGCCAATTGACTTAGAAATTACTGGGATTTATAACATTTGACATCCTCACAAGTCTTTTTTTATAGGAAAACAAGTTAAGAAAGAAAACATTATTTTTCCTCATTTAAAACAAATGGCATGTTTTCTTTTAAAGGGCCAGTTCACAATGAACTTGCATTCCAGCCTCCTATATCAAATCATCCTGGTGAGTAAAATCTAACACGTAATGGTCTATTGTGGAAGCTAACTCTTTTGTTTGAGTCTGATTATTTTGTTGTATCAAGTACTCTGAAATTTGTGAGATATGTATTCAAAAGGCGAGGAAGCATTTTGTGATTAAGTCTTGTTTTGAATTTGGACATATCTTGGAATGGTGACATAGGCTATGAACTGAATTTAATTGAGATGCCTAAGTCAAAGATTGCAACCCTCAAATCCACACTGAGCTGGTGCTTACCTTGGAGGTATCAGAACTCTGAATGTCCTTGATCCTAAACTTTGCAGGGTGCCTATAGTTGTACTTTTTGCCTGCTTAGAAACATCATGGAGCTTAGGTCATGCCAAAACTCTCTTGGATCCATAATCTAGTCCCTCATTACAACCAGATGCCCTGAAAGATAGATATTGTCCTCCTTAGCATTTTGGTGCTGAAGTTCCTCGTTGGATCTTTGCCATAGAAGCTTGCTCTTTCCAAGAGTCTTCGTTAATGGTCACAGTTCATGGAACCAAGGAGGTCTTGTCTTGTACAGGCTAGCTCTGTTGTACGTGCAAGGTTATAATCTGTTTTTAGCAACAGCAAAGCTGTTGCCTACATAGGGAGATCTGCATAGTTGAAAAACCTAAAAGTTTAACTTATTTACTCATTGGGTACTGAAGAAATCTGTACCAAAAATAAAAATGTTGATAATTGCTGGCTGAACTTAACTGTAGCTGAATTGTATTTTACATTATTATGTCTCTTTCACCCTATTGATTTCATCCTATTCATTCCTCAGAGACATGGGTATTTATTTGAAGATAAAAAAACTTAAAGGAATTCAGGCACCTTTATTTATTTTTTTTCTAATAAAACTGGAACAGTTTTTTAAGGCAAATAGGTGTACTGTTGGGTGCTGTTGTTTGTAATGAATGAGTGCCACTTAGAGCACAGGAAGAGCTCTTCTTCCTGTTGGCTTACCAGGTTGTTGTGTTTAGGTCCTACTGCACTAAGCATGTCCAGTTGTTTCTTGAACATTTTCAAGGATGCTGACTTCACCACCTTCCTGGACAGCCCATTCCAATGCTTAACTAACCTTTCGGTGAATAATTTTTTCCTAATATCCAATCTAAACCTTCCCTGGCGCAACTTAAGGCTGTTTCCTCTTGTCCTATCACTTGTTACCTGGGAGAAGAGACTGACCCCCACCTTGCTACAATGACCTTTCAGGTAGTTGTAGAGAGCAATAAGGTTCCCTCTGAGCCTCCTTTTCTCCAGGCTAAACAACCCCAGCTCTCTCAGCCACTCCTCATCAGACTTACTTTCTAGACCTTTCACCAGCTCCATTGCCCTTCTCTGGACACACTCCAGTGCCTCAATGTCCTTGAAGTGAGGGGCCCAGAACTGGACACAGCCTGTTCAGATCCCTCTGCAGAGCCTTCCTACCCTCCAACAGATCAACACTCCCACCCAATTTAGTGTTGTCTGTGAACGTACTGAGGGTGCACTTGATTCCCTTGTTCAGATCATCCATAAAGATATTAAACAAGACATCCCAATACTGAGCCTTGGGGAACCCCACTAGTGACCATATGCCAACTGCATGTGGCACCATTGACCACCACTCTTTGGGCCTGGCCATCCATCCAGTTTTTAATCCAGCGAAGAGTGCACCTGTCCAAGCCATGGGCTGCCAGCTTTTCCAGGAGAATGCTGTGGGAGACAGTATCAAAGGCTTTACTGAAGACCAGGTAGACATGGTAGCTTCTTCCAATTACCATCTTTCTTTTGTAGCCAGTTTTTTAAATAGTATGAGTTAAAAGGCACCACTTGGCTAATAAAGCATGCCATTTTGTTCTGCTCACTTGCTTAATACTTGTTTTACCTAGTACCTGACTTTGTGTGCAGACAAGATCACTATGTGATCTTTAATGTTTTTTCCCCCATTGCCCTACTTTGCAAATCTGGTTTGCTTTGCAGGGAGGGTAGAGAAAACTGACTTCACCTAGGATAGGAGGTAGTTACTCATATCTTAAGCCAGATCTGTTTCAAAGTTAGTTGCTGCTAGCCTAGTCTCGAATAGGCATATATATATTACTTCTTTATGCTAAACCTATAGTCATAAAGTGCAGGAATGCAGATGGCTTACAAAATCTAACTGGAATTATAAACTGTACAAAGATTTGTAATATCTACAAAAAACCTTGCATTGTGTTGCATCCCACTCCTAAATGGAAGGGAGCACCCAAGATTTGTAGATGCCTGTGGTCAAAAAAGAATGGCAAAAGCCAAAATGGTCCAAAAAAAAGCTCACAAAGTTTCTTTAGCAAACTATACACTCCACATGGAAATTGGTGTATATTTTGCCCCTTAATAATGATGATGATGATAATAATAGAATAAAAATAAAGAGAAAATGAGAAAAATGAAAGGGAGATCAGAAAAGAGGAAAGGGGATTACCAGTCCTGGGTCCAACATCAATCCAGCCAACAGGGTGTCCAGGGTCCTGGGGGCCCCACCTGGGTTCTATGGGGGTACCTTCTTATAGGTAAGTTTTTCCCACCCTGGGATTAGGTTTCTCACTCTTCATGTAAATTAGTTATCATGTGCAGTCCATTCTTCTGGACCTTTCTGGAAATGGGTTGGGGGGCTTTGAGGGTCTTTTGGTGCTCTTGATCCCCCTCTATTGGTCTTGCCTGTTCCTTGTCCCCAGTTCTGAGCTTGTGCTGTATGTTGTGTGGTTACCATGGACCTGAACAAGAAAACTGACTCCAGAAAGGTGCTGCTATACTTTCGTAAGGTTCCCCTTTCTTGGCACATAATGTTCTAACTTGCCTATTTGAAGGGTCATCGGTGTTTGAGGCATAGCAACACATTACCTCCTTACTGCCTAGGCTTCTGCACATTGATGTGTGCTTTATTAAAAAAGACAAACCCACGTTCATTGTAGTATGTAGTATTTTTCTGTGCTAGCAGACATGTCTTCGTCTATCTGAACTTGTTTATGTGAATGTGCACTCTTAGTTTGAATAACAAATGCAGTTGTAGAAGTCTAATTGATGGTCTGAATGGGTTTGTTGGGGTTTTTTGTGACTTTCAGTCCGTTAATTGTATATATTCTTTAGCTCCAGATTACTGGTGTTCAATCGCATATTTTGAAATGGACGTGCAAGTCGGAGAAACATTTAAGGTCCCTTCAAGCTGTCCAATTGTTACTGTTGATGGATATGTGGATCCTTCTGGAGGAGATCGTTTTTGCTTGGGCCAACTTTCCAATGTGCATAGAACAGAAGCCATTGAAAGAGCAAGGTATTCTGCAGATCTCAAAAGCTCCAGATGTCTGTGGTATTTGATAATTTGTTTTGCCTTCAGTGTGTGCCTCCCTTTTGAAATCACAAGTATGGTATGCTTCTTTGAACTGAATTAACAATAGCAGAGTATATCTTTCTAGGCCACTCCTGTAATGCATTCAAAATGTGAACTATGTGACAAAGCCCTTCAGTGCTTTGCAGTAGGGTGTTGCATTTCATTGCTTTTAAAGGCTGTGCCTTCAAGGATAAAATTAGCAACTCATGCCATTATATATGCAAACTGAATATTAGTTCTTCACACCAGAGAATGATGTGAGAATAACTGCTATATATAGATTTGTCAAAGGAGCAAAGGAAGGTTGAGAGAGAGCTAGTTGGATTTTCATTTATTCTCACCATGCACGTGCTATACTTTGTGGAACTGAAGCAATCTTGCAATTTTTTTTTCCCCTCCTCTGAAACAAAAAAGAAGAAAATGATTCCATGTCTCCAGAAATGTTGCATTATGACAATCAAAATGTTAGATTGCTGTAATGTGATCCAAACGAACATACAGTTCTGCATTAAAATGTGGCTTTGTATATGTACTTGAGTGACTTTCTATACTAGAATACTTGTGGGATTTTACACTGTACAGAACTGAATGTGTTTAGTATCCCAATTCTGTATTGTTGTGTGTTGAATGTGGTAGTTGCAACTCTAATATCCTTGCTTCTGCATTCTGTTTCCCATAGATGGTATTACAGATGGTTTTATACTTGTATGAGTATATGAGTATACTTGTATTTAGTCCTTGTATGAGTGGAGTGCTAGAGAACTGTTTATGGTTTATTTAGCAAAGGTCTGATTTATAGTATGTATACACAGGTGCATTGGATCTCTTTTTCTTTTTAAGGTTGCACATAGGTAAAGGGGTGCAGTTGGAGTGCAAAGGAGAAGGTGATGTGTGGGTTAGATGCCTCAGTGACCATGCGGTCTTCGTCCAGAGTTACTACCTGGATAGAGAAGCAGGGCGTGCACCAGGGGATGCAGTTCACAAGATTTACCCAAGTGCATATATAAAGGTTGGTTTGATGTTCCTAGATGAAAATTGTAGGGAAAATAGCATATTTTTGGGCCTTGTAAATGTTAGGGAAGCTATGAGCCACTAAAATAAATATAACTTGACTTTAAAAAACCCTAAAAATTTCTGTTTGACAAATCATTAAAGATGATTTTTTTTAAACTGAAAGTGTCATCTAGATACTATGAAAGTAACAGATTTAAATTAATTGCTACTAAAATCTTTAGCATAGGTTATCTGTTTCTTTACTTTCTCTGTCCAAAACAAGAAAAGTTGGGAAGTTAATGTATAAATGCAGTAAAAGTGCAAAGTGTATGTTGGCATCCATTTTTATTTTCTGTGAATACTGGGATTTAAAAGTTGGGATTTTATCAGCCTCTAGTATTCTTCAGACTTTGATCTTGCAGTCAGTTCCACACATGATACTTCTTTAGCCTGCTCAGTTCAGCCAGGTTCTGGTATTGCCAGTGGCAGTAATGTCATATAAGAAGAGTCTCAAAGAATCAGCTTTAATGGATTATTTCTGTTAGAAATTAAACTAGTCAGGGAAGGTTTGCTTTTACCCAAGTGTATGGTGAGACTGTAGAAGTTGCTTTGGGAGAGGAATTATTTTCTTTATTGATTTTGGCAAGTCTAAATAGTTCAATACTTTTATTTTTTTAAAGGTGTTTGATTTACGCCAGTGTCATCGTCAGATGCAACAGCAGGCTGCCACAGCCCAAGCTGCTGCTGCTGCTCAAGCTGCAGCAGTAGCAGGAAACATCCCTGGACCAGGATCAGTAGGTGGAATAGCCCCAGCCATTAGTAAGTGCATTAACTGCTTGGTTTCCTTTTTTCCTTACCTGAAAACAAATAATACAGCTCTCCCTCATAACAGCACCCACCCACCCACTGCCCCTGCAACAGTACAAACAGACTTGGGATGAGGTAGCAGGATTGGAGTGAGGTGGGGCTGGGGTGGCATCAGGGTAAGTCTATATTCATTCACTTTGTACCTGCTTCACACCGTTTTTCATTCTGTAGTCTTCAGGGAATGTTGGATTTGGAAGTGGCTGCTTATTGTACTGCAAGAAGTGTTGTAATACAACAGAAAGCATGTTATATACAAAGTCAAATAGCATAACTGTATCACTTTAAACAGAGATACTTTTGGCTGCTTAGACCCAAACTTGAAAAACAATCTTTGGGATCCAAGCTCATAAAAATGTTACTCAAAACAATAGGGATTACTGGGCAACAAAGTCCTTGACTAGATTTAGGAAAACTTAAGATTCTTGAGAAGAGGAAGAAGAGAGTGTGAGGGTGTTTTTCTCTTTTTTTTTTTTTTTTTTTTTTTAAGCTATTCTGGGCTGGAGTTTTCTTAGCTACTAAATTCTAGATTCTTGAAATTGTACCTAATACTTTTTAAAGTGAAAGTACTTACATGTCTCAGGCTGCTTTATGTGCCATAGTGTTTTCTGGATTGCCACATAGTTCTTTCCAGCTATCCTACAAATTGCTGAAGGCATTTTGAGGAAATGTGTTTAACTTTTGTCTTTCTTAGCCATACTTGCGATTTGAAGTTTGTCAGCTGTTTGCCAGCTGTATTTTATTACATGTAAGTATTGTCATTTGTTAGGAGCCCCTGGTGGTCTAGTGGTAAGGGCGCGGCACTGTCACTGCCGAGGCCCGGGTTCAATTCCCGGTCAGGGCCACTCCTGGGCAGATGGAGCTCGTTAACCCTTAAAAAGGCAATCCATCTACGTCCTGAGGACCTCGCTGCCACCGTCCAAGCTTGCTTGGCCCCGGCAGATGAACCTTAGGATTAAAGGGTGGACTCAGTTCCGCGCACACTGTGTCTCACCTAAAAAAATCCAATGCGCAGGCTGGAAGGTGTAAAGACCTTCCCCGGATCTTCGCTCGCGAAGACTGGCCATTATTATTGTCATTTGTTAATCCAGCTTCCTGCAGGTGGTCAGTCTTAATTCCTATGCTGAAAATGCAGCATTTGGCAAACCTCAAGAATAAGTGTATTTTTACTTCTAAATAAGAGTTACATGCATTGTATCATATAAGACATTGGGTGTCATTCCATCTTCTTTATTTTAGAGTTTTATATTTCAACACCCTTTCAAGATTACATAATGGTGAAAAAAAATTTAATTGTAAAAAACACGAATTAATTGCTGCATTCATTATAGCAAAGATCTAGAAATACGGATTGGCCTTGACTGTGGTGAGAGGGAACTGTATGTGAAGCAAGAGCCAAGCAAACAGGAATGGCTAAACAAACAGATGATGAAAGAACGTGTCTGAATACTTACTTGAAACTTCTCCTGTTTAGGTTTGTCAGCTGCTGCTGGAATTGGTGTAGATGACCTTCGCCGCTTATGCATACTCAGGATGAGTTTTGTAAAAGGTTGGGGACCTGATTACCCAAGACAGAGCATTAAAGAGACACCATGCTGGATTGAAATTCACTTACACCGTGCCCTCCAGCTTCTAGATGAAGTACTTCATACCATGCCTATTGCAGACCCACAACCTTTAGACTGAGATACCTCTGCTGCACTGCTGCAGGCCATTATATTGTGAGGATGGTGGATTGTAAAATACAGTTCTGTTTATAACCTGAAGATATATTTTACTTTTGTTCTACCTAATCTTCTAAAACCATGTTTTAAAAATGTGTTTGCTGCCTTGCTCTCAGCAGAAAGAAATTAAACACGCAGAATTTGGATTTCAGTTATTTTCAGAATTTGTCATAATACAGGGCTTAAAGTGAAAGGTAAACACCTAACAGAGACTTTACGGAATTGGGTTTGTTCCCTTTGAAACTTTCCTTCTCTATTATGGCATCTTGGTGATAAGTCTCACAGGAGCCTTTTCTATGCAGAATATATATATATTTATATCTGAAAATTCCTTCTACTACTTACAAACATTTACCTTGTAGCAACTTTAAAGTTCCAGCTGATTTGTGATGTTCTTTTTAGGGAACAATAGTTAACAGAAGACTTCTTTATTTTATTGACAATCTTGTTATGATTTTTCAGATTAAAACATAGAAACTGCCAAAAAGTGAGAGGATGAGACATATGTTGTGGACACTGATTAAAAATACCAAGGAAAAGAAATGTGGCTTTTCCTTCACTAGTTTTTTAAAAAAGATATCTTAGATTTTTATTTATATAGACAGGTAAGTTTTAAAACACTAAAGTAAATGGATACTTTCAGTGCTGACACTCAATTTAAATAACATGAAATACCCAGTCTGCAAAGTTGGCACTGAAATTGCATAATGAGCACCTAATGGCAGGAACATATTTTCATAATTACTACTGACTTCTGTGATTTTTCTCAAGTAACACTTGGCAGGTATTTTAAAGAAGTTGCATGACTCTTTTTACTTGCATATACCATTAATCATGTATAATATTGCACCAATATTTAGGATCCAGTTTTTGTATCTGTTCACCATTTCCACTCAGCAAGATGGCAAACTTGTTTTTATACCTTTTGGTTATTTTAAGCCCTATGCCATCAATGACCGTATCAATTGGCAATGACCTTGTGTAGAGAATTTATAGTAAAAAAAATGCACATGTATTGACTGTATGAAAGATACAATGCGTGTGCTTTCTCTCTAGCTAATAGTATAAATAAAATGATGAAACCCCTGATTTTTATAAATTTATTTTGCTTATATTATGTAATTCTGCACCTTGAAACCATTGATCTTGAACGATGGATTCCCTTCCTTTGCAAAACCTGCAGCAGCCAATAGTGGTACGAATTACTGTTGGTTTAAATTTGCCAGGAACAAGTCCAATTTTTCTTACTTTCACTGCTTCTCAATAAAAGCATGTCCTGAGGATATATCTTTTTGGTTATTTGATGAGATATGAAGAGAGAGAAGGAATTCCTTCTTCTTCAGCATGTATATAGGGAGTTGGAGCTTAATTAAACAGGCTTAGAAGAACATAGACTCCAACTAAAGTCTTTCAAGCACTGCTGGTTTGGTCTGCCTTCTGTGCTGAGCTGACCTGGCAGCACAACTGGAGTGGTTAACAGAAGTAGAAGTCTTGGAAAAGATCATTCAAAAACTTTTTGACAAGTTTCTTACATAGTTTCAGGAATCTGTAGAGGGCTGTGACCCACAGTGTTTAGGTATTGCTTCCCCTGTATGCTGGAATTCTTATGAAGGAAGTCAGCAGTCATTGTTTCTCTTAGGTGTGGAAGTACAGAAGACAGGTGACTTCAGAGTGATGGCCAGAAATGGATCCATTTTCTTTGTATTTTCACTTATGTGGCAACTTCTTGATGTTTGGAAAAATAGTGTTTACTTTTTCTCAAGGCCTATAGTTTAAAATCTTTTTCATTTTACTTTCTCTCCCAAATGATCTATTTTGTCTGCAAAGCAAGCTGCTTCACATTCTTGAGGAACACTTTCAGTAGAGGATTCAGGCTACATCCTCAGAGAAGCTTATTAACCAACAGCTTGATTACACTTCATCCAAAACAGAAATCTTGATTTGGGGGAAGAAATTAAAAACCTGACTACATGTTCTTCTTGCCAACCTCCCTATTAGATTGTCTGCCCTGCTCTTACTGCTGGGTTCAAGGTGCCCTTGGTTTTTGGAAAGTGTCTAATCTTCTGACTGATTAATTGTTTATACCAGACTGTTTGATTAGGAGTCCATGAGCTTACTCCCTATTTAACTTTGTAGTTTTGCAAGGTGTTTTTCTTGGTGAATGACTGATCTGTATATGACTGCTTCACAGAAAACCTTCTGTACTAGTTGCTTATGTTTTGATTGTGCCAAACTTTGATAAACTACTGAAAGATTGCTTCCACCTGTTGGTGTCCTTGCCCGTACTATAGTCTGAAAAATTCAGCTCTTAAGATTTGGGGTTTTTGCAGCTGTTTTGCAAGTCTCCTTAAGTCTGTACCTACAGTGAAGTATTTAGATGGCTCAAAATGTTCAGACTAGAACAACAAAATAATGTCAGATGAGGTTATCAGAAACAGGAAATCACAGGCTCCACGTCAGGAGAAATCTGAGCATTGTGTGAGGCAGTACAAATACTGAAAACACATTCATCTTCTCTGCCAGACAGTTTTTGATAAGATGCAATTGTAATTGTTAAAGGTCAAAATGAGAGAATCTCATTCTTAGTTTTTAATATGCCTTTAACTTAATTTTTGTACTTTTATGACAAAGCATAAAAGGCAGTGCATAATGGATTGGAAACCCTTCAGTGGCAGCACATTGAATCTTTGAGTGTTGCATTTGTCTTTTTCTGAGAGTTGAAAAAAAGCTACAGCTACTTGACATCTGTGATGATCCCCATATACACTGCAGTCAGGGATGTCGCATCTCCTTCAGCTCTGAATGTCTAAAATTTAATTAATTCAACAAGTTTTTGTTTTAGCTAGAAATCTTCTGCTTGCAGTCCTGTTCCCATGGCTGCTTTGCTTAGTTCTTTCAATGAAGTAATTACTTCTATGTTTCTCACCCTTGATTATGCACTCTTCAAAAAACACATTGTGCTGGAATACTTTGTAATTTCACTTCATGTATTGGTGAGCTGGGATTAGCACTGGAAGGTTTTAGATGGCTTTATCTGTGTTATTGTTAGTTTTGAAAGAGAGGACAATTAAAGTTAACATGGTAGAGATGTAGGAGAGGAAAACTGTGGAATGGTTTAAAAATACTTAATTCTACAGGAATCCCTTGGAAAGAGTCATAACCACTAAGTGGTGCTGGTTAGAAGTGGTTTTTCCTTTCATCACTTTTCTGGGCTTGATGAGAATGATGTGCTCAGAGTCCTGAAGCCCCTGGCTGTGATATAAACCACTTCATTAACAGCTCTGGTCTACTGAAGACCTGGGAAGTACCTGTCTGCTCTCTAGAGAGGAACCTACATGGCAAAGGAGACAGTGGTCTCCTCCAGTCACCAAAAAGGTCTGTAGCAGCAGTAGTCATCAAACCTGTATCCAACTCCTGTGCCTTACCTTTGAGACCATCTTCTTGTAACAGTTCTGATGATGACAGCATCCTCTCTGTGTAGCTCAGGAATGACTGCCTCTGTTCTTTTACTAGGAACCATTACAAAATTCCTATGCCAATGTATATAGGAGGGGCTTCTGCCTCAACCCTTCAAATGTTGTTTATGTCTTGATAGTGGTCTTTATTGAGACATCTTTAATCTCTTCTTCAAAGAGTAAGCACTCTAGAAAGGACTGTCTCCTTGATTCGCATTTTTACTCTGCTACACAGAGCAACTGGGATCACTGGTCACTTTAATGCAACCAAAGACAGCCAGATGGGTCTTCATCTAAGTGGGATTCAGACTTCATTTAAGAAATCCTCTTTCCTCCCTTCCCCCTGCTCCTGTCAGGCCCCATGCTACTTAACATCTGCTCTATAATATTATAAGATGCTTAGTTGTCAGGTATTGTTAAGGATGCAATTTTTGAGAGTTTACCTTCTTTTGGTTTTTGAAAGACTTTAAAAGTGATGGTCTTGCCTGGTCCTGTTGATAACAGGAGTATTTCCATGACTGGTAACAGATTTTTGAGGACCATGGCACTGTTCTTGGGAATGAGATGTGCAAGTTGCCCGTCATAGGCATGTGTGTTAACCAGCTTTATGCTCATGCTTCTACCCCTGATGTAGCTCATTGCCAATTTGGTCCTGGACAGGGAAACAAAACCAATGGAAAGTGCTTCTCCACCAGTCATGCAGGAGCTGGGATACTGAACATCTTTTGTTGTGTCATTCACTTCCAAAACGCCTTCTCAATTGTGTATTTCTGAAAATCATCTATGGGGTGATACCTTACTGACTCAAAGCTGCTGCACATGATGCTGCTGAGCTCACCAAGAACTGACTTGACTTTTCAGTGCTGTAAAAGTTTCACTTGATGAGACCTGGTGAAAGCAGAACTATTGTCAACAATATCTCAAGAGGTTTTGGTGTTGTTGGCGGCTGTTGTGCTTTTTGAGTAATACATCGCTCCTAAATTTGTAGGACTCGTACAAGTTCACCAAAATCACGCAGCACGTTCTTGCTCTTGTACCTTTTTCTGTGTCTTTTTGGTGAGGTTTGATAGCACTAGGAAGTTGTGATTCAACTGGATTTAGAGCTGCAAAGTACCCATAACCCAAAACTCACTGCAAGAGGGTTTTTTTGAGCATGAAAGCCTAGTTGTTTCTTCTTTCAGCTATTGCCTTTTGATAAGCGGTCAACAGAATTCCCAGCAGTTCCTTTGTAGCTTAATGTATGTTTTACATTAGACCTAGTTTGTGGATAATATACTGTAGTTAACTTTCCTGAAATTCTGTAATAGAGTATGTTTTTGATTAAAAAAGGTAAAGATTCAAGTCTTTGGCTTCTTTATTTCATTTAGTGGAGAGCTTTTACTGTTTCTGGCCAGCTGTTGATACTGCTAGCTGTGGTCTTGAACTGTGTTGGGGCTAAGAGAGCTCTCTGGATCAGGGTTGTGATGCTAGAGGGTCCCTTTGCAGAGTCCCATGTTTCAGATACTTGGGTACAACTGCTATCAAACCCAAAGCCAAGGTCAGTGTCCAGTGTGGAAACGCCTCTAGGCAGGTACCAATCTGGCTTAAGGTGGTAGGGCACAACAGCTTTGTGGGTGTTCATGTTCATGGAAATTACTTCTTTTAAACCACCAGCCAAACTGTATGTGTGTAGTGGGGTCTCAGAGGAAGGGCCAGAGACCAGGAGTGCTGTATGTGGGTGAGTGATTGCCATCCTGTGTTAAAAGGTGCACAGGAGCTCTACTTCACCTGCTCCTGCAGTCACTAGGCTGTAGAATTCTTCCCAATGAATGAATAAATGAAGTCATGCAATGGAGGAATAAAGGGGTGAGAGAAAGGACAAAAACATAACCCTTGCACTCCAGTGATTTATGAACAGGAGGCAGGGTGAAAATTCCTTCTCCACTGCAGATCTGATGGCCTGTTTGAGCAGGAAGGGGTACATTGGAATGTCTCAGTGCGCACCCACTCTGTGTTTGGGGCTTCACAGGTAGCTGTGGCAGAATGGAGGGCACTGATGCATGTTGTATGTCCTGAGGTGCCAGACTAATAACTGTAATGTGAAAGATGATACTCCCCCTCCAAACATTTTCCTGTATCTACAGAAGCATTGAATCAAATTCTCCCTACAGATTAATGTCCTGTGGCCAAGACTCTCCTGTTCAGTTGCACAGTCCCTCCATAAGCCACCTTAAACCAATTTTAGCTCCATACCTCTCCAGAGAGCTTTCTAGATGCTCCTGCCTGGTACTCTTAGCAACCCTTTTCTAACTGCTGGCTGGTCTTTGCTAATGTAAAACTATTGGCTCACACATTGGTATTTGTCTCTAGATCACTGAGAAACTATCTACCAGCACATGATGCTGCATCTTTAAACCCCGATACAACCATGTGGCTGTAGGCATGGAATAAATCTGTGTTACAAAGCTAAAACAGGCCCCAAAAGTCTTAGTCTGAGCACCCCTCTGCTGCCCCAGGGGCCTCTGGGGTAGGTGGTACTAGATGTGCTTAGTGCTCCATTTGCCATTGTTGTAAACATCTGCTGAGGGAAGGGGGGGCGGTAGATAAAGCCCACCCAGGGCCACAGCAGCCCCTCAGACCCAGCCAAGCAGATGCATGATGGGGGTGGGAGGGTGGGGGTGGTAGCAGCATGGAGACCTGGTGGCAGTGTGGGTGAAGCACTGCTTTGCAGTAAATGCAGCCAAAGCAGCATGGCCATGCTCAGAGCAAGGAAGCTGCACAACTGGCATGAGGAGGGCAAGTTTGGGTGCTGCAGCACTTGGAGTGAGGCTACCACTGGGTGTAGTGACATGACCAAGGACCCATCGCAGGGTGGTGGCAGAGGTGGGAATGGCTGCTGTGGGTAGGGATCCATAGGGACACCTGGGCACCTGGTGTCAGCAGCAGGCAGAAGAGATGCACCACCAAAGTGCTACTCTGAGGTTAACATAGGTTGCATCAGTGAGCATCCCAAGTAACAAGCAGTAAGATGAAACAGTCTCATGTTCTGCTGGGAGGGGAGGGTTAGATTGGATATGAGGAAAGATTTCTTCCTTGAAAGGTTGGTGGTCAGGCATTGGAACAGGCTGCCCAGGGTAGTGGTGGAGTCATATAACAGGGTAAGTTCGAAAGGATGCTGAGATTTAAAACCAAGACACTGATGAAAGCTCAACAATAAACCCAATATTTATTACAAAAGTGGCCAAATAAATGGGAACCCGAGAGACAGGAAAGGAGTGAACTAAGCCCTCAGTGAAACCCCCACTCATGCAGGTGTGTTTTATGAGGTTGTCTTACCGACCCCAGAAAGTTTGCACTCTCTGTGCAGATTCCAGGCCTCGTCAGGGGCAAGCCGTCCTACCACAGTTTGCCCCTGACTGCAGTCAAACCCCCTTCACCTCATGGAGTGATAGTACAGGTATCTCTTGCCTCCATGCTATAAAAGACTTCTTATCCACGCTGTACAATAACAAGGTACAAGCTAAACGAAGCACTTCAAATTATAATGTTACTGGTTTATCACGAGATTGATGCGAACCAGGACCCATAGGGAGGTTCACAAATAGCAGTCCTTCATTTGCAACCATGCCAACCAAACACTTTCTTGCTTTTCAACATGTTTTGTCTTGCCTTTTTTCCTTTTTCTCCTCTTTCAAACTTTAGTGCCTCATGTTTTACTAGAGCACAATCACGTATATTCTCTTGGCTTCGTAAATCAAAAGGTCTCTTCCATGTGCCGCAGCAACTGGGGGTGAGGGGGGCGAGAGATATTCCAATCAATTCTTGCCACCTGTTGTAAGACTACTGAGACAAAACATAGAAATATGAGCACTGCAAGACAATCAGTGTAGCAAAACCATACCAATTTTCATCAAAAGACAGTAGAAAAATGTAACAAAACATATGGTTGGTGCATACATCCAAGAAGCAGAGGTCTTCTTAGCCGTGGAATTACAAATCCTTGGATCCATTAGGGCAAGAAAACCTGCTAGGCAAAAGAAGTGTACTCCTGTTGTCTCAGGTGTTGGGTTGGGACCCTTTTCAATTCCATTTGACTCTCAAATACAATTGTCACAACCTGAGAATCATCAGCCACCACAATTTCAGCAACAACAGGACTCACATCCCCAGGGGCTTGATACCATACCTGACCAACTGCAAACCATTTTGGGCTATGGGCATTACAGGCAAACTGTAGATAGGGTTAACATCAACCCATTCCATCAGGGGCACTATAATTGGATGCCCCATGGTATTTTTCAGCCCTAATAGTAGGGGTTTTGTTGTATTCCCCTCTACGAGATTTAGCAGGGTCAGGCCCAGACTAGAAAATTCTTGTCGTAACACCATATAGCGGAGTTAGAGTAGGTGACATCATACGGTTGTTTAACACGCGAACAGCTTCATGAAGGTTATACATCCACTTTTTATAAGACCCATCCCCTAGTCTACGAAGTTGCAGCTTCAGGAGTTCATTCATGCGTTCCACTAGTCTAGCTCCTTCCGGATGGTATGGCAAATGCCAAGTCCACATCATTCCACGACCTTCAGCTCATTTCACAAGAGTTTGCCTTTTGAAATGCGTCCCGTTATCAGATTGCATTGCTAGGGGTGTTCCATAGTAGAGCTCAATTGCGTTCCTGCATCTTATGGCAGTGTGACTATTAGCGTACTGACTGGTTATGGTTACTACAAGGCTAGAATAGGTATCTGCAGCTATACAAATATATCGTTGCCTGCGATGTTAAGGTAAAGGGCCAATAAAATCAATTTACCATATTTCCCCACTGTGCGACCCTTGCTTAAGATACCCTAGCGGTTGTGAAAACACTTTCTGCTTTCTCAGAAATTGTCAAATTGTACACTCATTGAGAACTTGTTGCATTATTGCTTGGGGCATAAGAACCCCCCAGGCTTTTACCCAAGTAAGCGTTGCATAACGTTACGCATGCCCTGACTTATCATGTGCTAGATCAAGGCTAGAGCGTGATCCTCAGGACTGGCCATGGCTACTATCTACACTCTGGCTAGGTGGTCAACATGAACGTACCACTTTGCCATTTTTGTCTCCTCTTTTGTGTGGACATCTACATGGAAAACACGAACATCACAATCTTTTAGAGCATTCCAGATTCATTCCCAAAACTCTTTATCGGACACATCCTTCGTTCCTATTGTACATGTGTCCTGCTGCCATTTTCCTAGCCAATTCACCAGCCCTTGGGCCACGACCCAAGAGTCAGTATAGATGTAACAAATTTGATTGCACAGTGTAGCATCTATTGCTTGACACACAGCAGCCAGTTCAGCTAACTGACTGCTTCTTTGAGTTCCTTCTAAAACTAATCTCCTTTGGGTAGCAGGATTAAAGGCCACGGTGCGCCATTTTCCAGTCCCCGTACCACTGCCATCCATGAACCACGCATTTTGCCGTTGTTCTGGTGTCAATTGTTCATAGGGCAGACCCCAACGTCCTGCTTGGTAATTTATCATATCAGTTCCAGTGGTGCCAGCACTACCTTTGATGCCCAAAAAAAGGTAGATAAAAAACTGCTTAAAGGCAGAATTTTGAGCCTATAAACAGCAGGCATTTATTGAATGATTAACAACGCTGGGGTAGCTTCCAGCTCAGGCTGGACAAAAAAGCTCTGAAGTGGTTCAGTAAAAACAAGCAATTTATACAGTTTCTAATCATGATTACAACATAATCATATGCATAATCATATTATTGCATCATTAGATTACAATATTCATAGCAGGTGGAGGCGGGGTGGAGACTGAGGCATGGTCTCTAGTTTGAGGAATATTATGGTGGGAGTTCCTGCCTACCTTCATCCTGGGGTCTGCATTTTACTCATCTTCCTCGGGTGACATCCGTGACCTTTTGTTCTTTCCATTGTTCTGTGTTCTGATCATCCAGGTTTGAAGAAAACCTTGGCTCTAGGTCTACTTTACCTATTCAAATGTCTACCTTGGCTCCTCTGGATGAGATTTATGTGTGTTGTGTTCTTTGTCTAGTGTTTGTTGTGGTTCCTTTAAGGTCTAATGCTCTTAATACAGAACATAGCCTTCTTGTAAAAGTACAACTTACATTAAACGAAATACAGGGGGTAAGGGGGGCTCTTGTGGGTTTACAGTAAAAGTGTTTTGATTAACCCTTCCTGCTTCACCTTGTATCCCCTGACTTACTACTTCATGTAAGTGTAGGACTCCTTTAGGTCCTGGTTTGGCTCTCTCCTGCAGGTACCATTTCATCTTCATAATGGTAACTTCCTGATTATGGTAACAGTGTCCCCAATTCACTGTATCTTGCGTAATCTTCCCAGCACCCTGGCCAGGCCCACTGGGAGCCACAGCTCAGCTCCTCTGCCTATGAGAATTAATGACTATTACTTGAAATAGCATTCAATACAAACCAACCCCTGAGTTCCCAAAAAAAATAAAAAACTGAGCAGGGGAAGAAGATGGAGCACGGTGCACACTGGGGGAACACAGGCAGGCCATGTCCCCCCAGGGTGTCCCTCGGATCAAAGCAGTGTGCGTCCCATCTTCCTCACCCAAGTGGCCTTTTCAAATTGTGACACCGGCTCACGCGTGACCACCGCATGAACCAAAATCACAATAGCTTATGACACTAACTTCATACCAACGTCTCTATTGTATCTTTTCCAGAAGTTCCCAACAGTAAAACTATATAGTATTCTTCCATACCACATTGACACACACAACCATAGACTCACTACAGAAGGGTCTCAAATATGATTAAGATCCCTCAACCAGGCCTAAACCAATCAGTCAATTCAAAGCTCTAACTTCTTTCCCTCTCCTCATCAGTTTCAACACTATTTCTAGCTTTCTTCTACAAGTTCGACTATAGTTTGTGTGCGAGGGCATGTACACCTGTACCTATGGCTTAGTGTTTGCTGGTTCAAGGCACAAAACATACTGTACAAACAATTTCTCTTTTTTTTGTTGGTTTTTGTTTTTGTTTTTTTTTTGTTTTTTTTTGTTTTTTTTGTTTTTTTTAAGCTACCAAAACCAAAGTTACGGACTCTTAAATAATCAAATAGATTCAATGGTTTCAGCACTGTGCATCCACTTTTCAAAGGATTCATTCATCTAAGTCCTCCACTGTTTTTTTTTCTTTGTATCCAGGCTCTAGCCTCTGGGTTGTTGTTTGGCTTTTTTTTTTTTCTCTGTTCATTACTGCTGAAGCTGTCGCTGCCCCCACCTCCACTCTGGCTCCCCCGCTGCCCGAGCGAGGGGACGAAAAACGGTCAGGAACAGCTCCTGATTTTTTTTTCTTTCCCTTTTATTTTTTTTTTTTTTTTCCTTTATTGCTGCAGTTGCCACCTGTCCCCTGCCATTCCCCACGGCTCCTGCACGGCTCCTGCACGGCGGCCTGGCCCCAGACCAGCCTCTTAACGATCCCCAGAGGGCATTCCAATGCTCCTCCGTCCATTCAGGACGCCCAACGGGAGGGGCACCTCCAGGACCACCACGCCGGGGCCTCAACACCTCTACCAACAAACTCATGCACCTTTCCACTACACACAGACTCCAACACGCCCACACACAGCAGCACCAGACTCAGGGAGAGTCCTGCCGGACAGCAACCAGCCATCGCTGCATACAGCATCACTGTAGGGTCTAAGAAAAACCCCCGTTTAACAAGTAAGATACCACGGTACCATTAACAACACCTCGAGCTCACAACAGGAAGACAACACAACTAGCACGAGAACAACAAAAAACATGGTGTGACAGCTACACTCTTTAGCCTACCCCCCCCCAAACACAAGTGGCGCAGCCCCAAAAGTTATGTAGGTCCCACTTTTCTCAGTAATAAGCGTAGCAGCCCCGCAGGGTGGGTTCTCACACCCCACCCCCCCGCCGTGGTTCTGATTAACTATAAGAAACGCGGCACAGCCCCATGGAGCGATCCCTCCCCCCGCGTGCAGCATCACGGAGAGAGAGTCCTTTCCCCCGCAGGTCCCGCAAAACCCCTGCTCCAAGGAACAGCCTGGGGGACACAAATCCCGCCCCCAGGTCCCAACAAGTCTGTTCCCTGAACAGCCCCGGGGTGGGGGGTGGGAAAAGAAGGCACAAACCTTTCCCCCAATCCAAACCAGATAAACCAGCTAATTCCAACAGGTTATGCACCCCACCTGTGGATCCTGCCGTGCACCACATCACAAGGCACAACCTACAAGCCATATACCCACTTGCAGAGCCCACCCTGTCCGTAACAACAGTGTGTTTTCACGTTTGACATTGCATCCTCGTTGCCAAAAACTAACGGGGTGAGTTCGAAAGGATGCCGAGATTGAAAACCAAGAATGCTGAAAGCTCAACAATAAACCCAATATTTATTACAAAAGTGGCCAAATAAATGGTAACCCAAGAGACAGGAAAGGAGAGGAGTGAACTAAGCCCTCAGTGAAACCCCCACTCACGCAGGTGTGTTTTATGAGGTTCTCTTACTGACCACAGAATAACCAGAATTCACCATAGCAGAGGCTGCATTCTTGGAGGGTCAACAGGCTGACAAAGATAGCAGGCGTCCCTGCAAAAGGCAACGTTGTCCTTCATGTGAAGCTTGAGAGCCCCGAGCAACGAGCCACCTGCATTTTTTATCCAAGTAGCTGGTGACGTTTACCTGGGCCAGTGTGGCCAGCACCGCCCAGTTAGAGGCCTTCGGTCCCTCCCCCATTATATAAGCGAACCCATTCAGCGCATGCAACTCCTCTCTCACATGCACTGTTTCACTCAAGGGGTCTTATCTATTTGGGTCTGGGGGCTTTACTTCATCCTCTCCTCCTCAGTTTCTCCTTCAAATGTCCTCTACAGACAATTATAGAAAACCAATTAAAATAGTTTATACAAGAAACTGTCTCTCCAAGGACGAAGCTCCCATTTATCAGTGAACTTGGCAGGCAAAGAACAAAACTTTCACAGGTGACTGGGCCAAACACAGACCAAAAAATATCAACAATCTCTGATACAATTCACCATCCCTGGAGGGATTTAAAAAGCACATAGATATGATGCTTGGAGATATGATTTAGGGATGAACTTGGCAGGGCTAGATTAACAATGGGACTCAATGATCTTATCTTTTCCAATCTGAATGGCTCTTCCCTGGGAAGCTGCCACAATTCCCTTGATCCATTTTTTTCCCCTTGACTTATGGATATATAGAATGGTTTAGATTGGAAAAGACTTTTAAGACCATAGAGTCCACCTGTTGACCCAGCACTGCCAAGTCCATCCCTAAACTCTGTCAATACCCCAGAGCAGTCACTTGCTGGCCTCAGTGTTATGGATTTCCTACAGTTCCTAGTGCAGCTCATTTGCCCAAACCCCATTTTTCTTAGCAAGAACCTGCACCCTCAGCTACTTCAGCTAATTTTGCATGCATTTATTTTAAATTTTAATTCAGCAGCTTCTGGAAACTTTTTCCTGCAACTTTAGAAAAAATTGGGCCAAGGGTAGTTTGTGGGAAAAAACCAAAAAAACAAACCACAAAACCCCAACTTTTTGTTTATACCAGTTAAACTTCTTTCAGGAGTTGAGCCCTACAGCACTGGAATGGGATCCCACCAGCCTGAGCCCTGCACATGAAGTACTAAGCACCAGGAACCCCCAGGATGGGTGGGGGATAGCAGTCAGCCCCAGCCTCCCTGAGCTGCTCCAAGTGACAACCATGAAGACAGCAAAACATTTAAGTTAATGGAAACAAGTCTTTATTAAGTAACTTTTAATATCAGAAAAATAAAACTCTCATAATTCTCTTTACAGTAAATATATAATATCAGTGCTTTGGCCATCATAAGTTAAAGGGCCTTTATCATAAAATATATAATTTTTAAACTTTACTAAAATTGAATTTATAATCCCTATGACCTCCCTACATATACATAACAAAGAGTGTAGTAAAATTAGCAAATACTAAGCTAGATCAATAGTTTATCATTCTTAGTTTGTGGTTTATAGAAGTGGTAAACGCACCTAATGTCTGTTGATTCCTTGGCTTATTAGTTGTGATGTACAATGCAATAAAACAAAATACACACTTGGTGAACATTTTTTCACATCTACAAGACTGCAGTTAAAGATCAGGTTTCAATACTGACGTAACCATTCTACAAGCAATTATAGTAATAAAATTATGCAGTACATAATATGCCTTCAAGGCAACTCTTATAATGAAAATTATAAAATAAAAACATTTATTTGTAAACTTTTATAGGAAATGTAACTCTTCAAGTGGAAATAAAGTTTTCTGTATATTTACTAGTTCAATACACAATTTCTTTTTTTTGTCTTGGGATAATAATGCTTTAAAAATAAAAAAAAAATACATTTGAACTCTTCTTTGTGTCTTTTGTTTGTTTGTTTTTTCTGTTTTAATATATGCTAGTAGATTTGGGAACGTACTGAGGATGAAAAAGCTAGAAACATCCACAGGTTGAAATGTAAGAAGCTCATTCAAGGGATTTTTTCTTTTTCTTTTTGGAAAGACAGTTTTGAAATTAAGTAAACTGATTGCAGGATCACTGTCACAGCTGCTGTCATGAATAATACAAGGGTATTTATTTACACAACCCCTTTTTCATACTAAAAATAAAATATATATGTGTATTGGGTCTGGCTGAGATTGAGTTCATTTCTGCATAGTAGCCCTCACAATGCTGTGCTTTGCATTGGTAGCTAGAAAGGTGTTGATAACACATCGGTGTTTTGGCTACTGCTGAGCACAGCATCCACACTGTAACATTCCTTCCCCAATCATGGGCAAGACCCTGGGACAGGACACAACCAGGTCAGTTGACCCAAACTAACCAAAGGGATATTCCATACCCTACGACCTCAGCTCAGGTATAAAGCTAAGGAAATGAGGAGGAAGGGGAGAGCATTCATTGTTTACAATTTGCCTACTGAGAAACCACTATGCGTTTTGAAAGCCCTGCTTCCTAGGAAGTGGTCAGACATCACTGTTGATGGGAAGTAGAGAATAAACCTTCTTATTTTCCTTTTTGCTTGTGTGAGCACAAACTTTTGCTTCTGCTTTAGGAAACTGCCTTATCTCAACCTATGAGTCATTTTCCATCTTATTCTCTCTCCCCTGTCTGGTTGGGGAGTGATAGAGCAGCTTGGTGGGCAGCCAGCACCCAGCCAAGGTCAATCCACTACAGTAAGACATGAATTGAACATAAAAATGCTTTGAATTTTTTACATACTCTCTCAAAAGGTATTTAAAGAACAGTTTGATCAGACTAATGAACAGAATGTCAGCATCATCACTATAAGTCAAAGTATGTGCATCCCAAAGCCCTTACTATAAATGGATGAAACCAGCCAGACTTTTTCCATATTACGCTAAGAAAAGCAGTGGGTAGGAATTCACAAATTGAGACAGTCCTGATCCTCTGAACATACTGCCTTTATCAAAGACAAAATGGAGGTATGTCAGGTAGCTTCTCTCTCCCCATCTTACTGTAATTTATTATCTGAACCTGCCAATAATGCAATCCATTTCAATAACTAAACTATGCTTTAAAACAAAAGATATTTGCAATGCTGAAGAATTAGACATAAATTGTCACACAAAGGAAAAAATACTTCCCCAAACTTGTTTTTTAAAACTGGTAGAAGACAGCATTGTGTTGTTTGATACATTAATAATGCCACATACCCTCCAAGGCAGATGAGTACTTTTGCATTTAGACAACAAGGTTCATTGCTGCCAGCACACAGAAGTCAAACACTTAACAGAGATCTTTTAGAAAAGCCTGCAAAATTTGTTTTTTTGTTTGTTTGTTTTTTTTCTGTTGTGCAATTTATGAAAACTTCCCCTCACTGTGCCATAACATTACACCAGATGTATCTGCTAAACATGCCATCTGCTTACACTGAACCGGACAGAGACCACTTAGGTTTAGTGTTACCAAAGCAGGCTTTTGAGAAAGTATAAGTTCAGCCTAATCCCAAGAAAGCCCAAGTCAGAATTCATTAGAAAGTTTACTAGAGGGTACCATTACACCCACGCCTTTAAGAGTCTTTAAAAGTCCACATATAATAATATCTATATATATTTAAGAGTGGATTTGAATTGACTGAGTAACAGTTGTCTGGCAAACAGGACACAATGGTGTATCCTTTTCACAGATTTTGTTGGCACACTCCAGACAGAAGAGATTGTGGCCACAGGGGACCAGGGTTGCAATTACTTCACTCTCAAAGCAGATCACGCAGTAGTGCTTCTGTCTCGACTCAGGAGGCAAGCTGGACATGGAGCCACCATTGGAAGATGAATAGCTGTTGGTGCCATTGGAGAATGCAGGAATGTAGATGAGAAGGCCTGCTGGGTGGCCAGCGCTAGGTGGGTCACTCTTCCCTCTCCTAGACAGTGGGTGATCCAGGCTTTCTGGAAATGTGGGTGACAGGCGAGGAGTAGATGGTCGGCTCCCTTGGCTTTGAGGCTTGGCATTACTAACAGAGTCACTACCAAAGCCAGAGAGAGGGTTTACAGGTTCAAAAGGAGTCCAAATGGTTTGGGAAGGCATTGGTAAGGAGTCGTACACAAGAGAGTCAACCGCAAGGTCTTCCGTGCTCACTGAAGGCAGTGTTTCTCCAAACCAAAAGTTGCCTGTGCTGAAAGGACTCGTTGGGCTGAAGTCAGCCAAGCTATTGCTTCCAAAATAGGAATCTGTGGAGCCACTTCCCAAGGAGCTGGAACTGTCATTCATATAATTAGAAATCATTCTGGTGTGGCTAAGAGGGACAGGGTTAGAAGCAAGCCATGCAGAACTGAGAGTGCCTCCTTCAAACCTCACATCTGTACCGTTGTAGTGGAAATCACTCTCTTCATTCAGCTTGATGTAGCTCCCAGTACGCATGGCTATATGTATCTCTATCTCCTCACGTGCACGGTCAACATCTTCAGGCATTCCCGTGACTTCGAAGACTGGCTCCATGTCCCTGTTGGGGGTGACTATGTAGGTATGGGTCTGTTGCTGAATTCTTTTGATTGTAGCTCCTTTTGGTCCAACCACCAGCCCAACTACATGGTAAGGCACCCTGACTTGGACTGTCATCTGACCTGGCAGGTTAGGGGTGCATGGTAGGCCTCCCAGGGCAGGACCGTTCTTGTTGCGTGATGCTCTGATCATAGAGAAGTGTTCAGCAGCTGAGAGAATTTCCCTTTTGGTCATGGCTACATCCTCTTTTCGTCCAGTGACAACAAAGATGGGTTCTTCTCCACGAACAGGGGTCTTAATGTAAGTATTTGTCTTGGTCCTTAGTGCTTTTATTTTGCAACCTGTTTAAAGGAAACACACACAAGTTTAGCAAGACATTCACATTTAGAAAGCCACAAGAAAGTAATCTATTTTAAGCTGTTTGAGAGCTTCAAAAAACTGTAGGGGTGAAACCAGAAGCAGTCACATTAGAGAAAGCAGTAACAACTTCTACCTATTACTTCCAAACAGACCTCTGACACTTATACCCACAAACTATTTTAGCAATGTTTCTTGGGTTGGTTTAGCCCAGCAACTCCTCAATTCCTATTAGATGGTAAATAAACATGAATGGCTTTTTCCTCTGTCAGTCACCTTCATGATTATCCCATACATACTGGTAGGTTTAATTTTTTTCCATTAATTGGGTATCCTTCAGTTATTTTTAAGATCCTGCAAAAGGAGTAAAGGTTCACACAGAAGTCTGCTAATATATTAGCCTTTCACCGACAAGCACAACCTAAAAGCAAATTAAACATTTACAAGTGAGATAAGTGTCTGTATTGCAACATGTGTAGGATATAGATAAAATTTATTAACTGAAAAGTCTCCATTTGCTTCCTGTTATCGATGTGCTATTTAAAACTTTACTCTTCCCTGTGGGATGAAGGAGCCACTCCTCAAACTGTCAAGTGGGAGTTCAAGCAGTTCACTGAATGCAAATAAGACTTACTATGTAATAGTATGTTCCTACGTGGAATTTCTCCCAATCATCTGCTGGGTTAAGAACTGGCTGGAGGGGCCGGGCCCAGAGTGGTGGTGAATGGTGCTGCATCCAGTTGGCAGCCGGTCACTAGTGGTGTCCCCCAGGGATCAGTATTAGGCCCAGTTCTATTTAATATCTTTATTGATGATCTGGATGAGGGGATTGAGTGTACCGTTAGCAAATTTGCAGATGACACCAAGTTGGGGGGTGGGGGGAATCTGCTGAAAGGCAGGAGGGCTCTTCAGAGGGACCTGAACAAACTGGAGAGATGATCTGATTCCAACGGGATGAGGTTCAGCAAGGTCAAGTGCCAGGTCCTGCACTTTGGCCACAACAACCCCATGCAGTGCTACAGGCTGGGGACAGCGTGGCTGGAGAGCAGCCAGACAGAAACAGACCTGGGAGTTTGGATTGACAGGAAGCTCAACATGAGCCCGCAGTATGCCCAGGTGGCCAAGGCCAATGGCATCCTGGCCTGTGTTAGGAACAGTGTGGCCAACAGGACCAGGGAAGTGATTCTTCCCCTGTACTCAGCACTGCTGAGGCCACACCTAGAGTGCTGTGTCCAGTTCTAGGCCACTCAGTTTAGGAAGGATATTGAGGTGCTGGAGTAGGTCCAGAGAAGAGCAACCAGGTTGGTGAAGGGACTGGAGCACAAGTCCTATGAGGAGAGGCTGAGGGAACTGGGGTTGTTTAGCCTGAAGAAGAGGAGGGTCAGGGGAGACCTCATCACTCTCTACAACTCCCTGAAAGGAGGTTGTAGCCAGGTGGGTGTTGGTCTCTTCTCCTAGGCAACCAGCAGTAGGACAAGCTGTGCCAGGGGAGGTTTAGGTTGAATATTAGGAAGAAATTTTTTACAGAGGGAGTAATCAGATATTGGAATGGGCTGCCCAGGGAGGGGGTGGATTCACTGTCCCTGGAGGTTTTTAAGATGAGACTGGAGGTGGCACTTAGTGCCATGATCTAGTAACCACAGCGGTGTTGGATCAAGGGTTGGACTTGATGATCTTGGAGGTCTTTTCCAACACAGTTGATTCTATAATTATATTCTAAGATTCATTGATTAAATACAGTCTGAAATAGAAGCAAAAAAGTTAATGAAACATTGATCTTTTATTTTGGGGGACTGAGTTATAAAGTATGCTATGACACAGTGACAACAGGTTCTTTCCTAAGATGCTCAAGGCGTTTTGAAAAGCATGGTGCATATAGAAGCCTCTTTTATCTATCACAGGACCAGAAAGGCAGGCAGTGTGAAAGTAAGAGACACAAGCATGTCCATGACATGCAAGATAGTCTACTGGATTCAGTCTTCACTGAATTTATCCTATTTTAAAACAAATTCAAAAGCATGTCACATTAAATGTTATTTTATAGTGAACCCCATCTTGAAAAAACTAAGTAACATTTGCATATCAAGTGTTTTAAGTATCATTTCACTTGCAGCAATTTGTTCACCTTTTCCTTATTTACTTTAAGCATCTCATAACTGTCTGGGTACTCAAAATAGTCTCTCCAAATAGTGTTTTGTCAGTCTTTTGCACCCAAAGTATCACTAGCAATAAATTTTACAATTAGAAACCACGCAAAGATGCATTTTATTCAGTACTATCTACTAATAAAAAAAAAAAAAAAGGTAGCACAAACATGCAGATGCTGGTTGGAATACAGGGGAGGAAGAGCTGCTTCTCACAGGACCCCTGCACACAGCAAGGACAAAGGTTGAACACAACAGCCCTTTGCTTCCAGGACACAGCTGGAGAGGAAGTTCATTATCTTTAATAGCTGGTCCAGAGGGCTCCCTTGAGGGAAGGAGTGAGGTACAGACATATCTGTGCAAAGGAGGGGATGCAGATCCAAGAGCCAAACATGTTGATCAGTAAGAGCAGTGTCAGTGGGAGAGAACGAACCTGTAAGCCTCTATCTCCCACTACAGCTCACTGAGAAGAGCACTAGTGCTCTATTAAATGAAAAAAAAAAAAAAAAAAAAAGGGAAAATATAGCATGAGGTGCCTTACAGAAGTGGCAAAGCACACATCCTTTGAAGGCATGCCATTTCCCTACATGTACCAGAGAGCAGCACCTCACTTTGGCAATTTACCTTTACTCCTTCCATCTCTTTGTTTGCATTTCTCCCTGTAAGTAAATGCTTGCCCACTCCATTCCTATCCCTTCCCAGTTACTCAGAAAAGACAATGGGCTCAAACCTTAAACCCAAAGGTTCCGTAAAAATGGTGCCACTGAAGTTTTCACACTCTTTACTGGAACATCTAAAACCAAAGTTAGTCTCCTGATATGTATCAATTATTCTCCAATATACACAGATACTTTCATTTACTCCATTCCACTCAAGTATATATCCTTATTTCCTAAAAATTACATAGGCAGCATTTAAAAAAATACTAGAGGCATCTAGACATACACATATAAATAGCAATATAATTCTTTATTATATACCACAGTTCAGAGCTTAATTAAGTCCAGATTCCAAACAGCCTTACCAATTCTTACAGTTTACATTTTACACAATATTTTCCTGATGTTTCAGAAATTCAAGTTAGAAGTATGCACCTTCATCTCCATTCCCTGCAAGCTCCCAGAGATTGCTTTGCCAGAGTCACATTTCCAAACCACTCTTGTATGAAGAAAAGCCTTCTTGCCTTTATTTCTCAGGTTGCAGAAAGGCACAGACCAAGGTGAGTAGAGCTTTTCTTTTAAGGTACAAGTCACATACCTAGAAAGCAGAGGCCAAACAAACACTGCCTCAATTCCCTGCAGCAACAGAACAAGACTTTTAGACATCGGAAAGCGGGCTTCAATGGAAAGCTGACTCCCCAGATCATCAACTCTCAATCTTTATCTGAAGTTAGAAAGAACTGAAGAAAGTCACCACATACAAACCCCAATATTTCTGAACGAGTCAGTCAATACCCAATGGATTTTTGTCTGCAAGGAATGCTGGAAACCCCCACAACTGTCATGTCAAAGCATAAGGTCAGTAAGCCCATTTATACCACTCCAGCTGAATGACCTTTCTATTTGCTTTTACTCAGCTGCTCTGGTTTCCCACCCTCCTCCATTAGTCACTACCGAGGCAACCCTGCAAAGCGCAGCTGATCTCATCCCCTCTCCAACAATTCTGCAGCCACAATGACACAAGTTCTACCAGCTGTGAAGTCACATGGACAAACGAGAAATCAAGGAGTTTCTATGTCTAAGCTCAGGAGACTGGGAAAGACAAGAGGGGAAGAAAAAAATACATCACCCACACTTTTGCAATGAGATTTTTGTATCCAAGATTTTGAAGTATACAAAGAAAGTCTGAAAAGGGGACTTCTAGACCAGAAATGTCATTTAATCAAACCTTTTCAAGTGATTTTAGTTTGGTGTGATAACAAAAGTCTATTCAATACCAGTTTAGCAGTATGAACATTATACTCCCCAAGAAATTTAAGGGTAGCTCTGAAGGAATAGTTTACCTCATACACTGCCAGTTTTAAATTATCAAATACTTCTTAACTAAAAAGAGGCAATAGGAAGACATTATTTTTTCCCCTTGAAGTGAGAGTTAAGTGTAGCAGGCACAGCACCCGCAGTCCTCACCCCTCACTCCCACTTTTACCTTTCATCATCACTAACAGGATGAGATACATCAAACCCAGTCTCAAGCCATTAACTCCATGAGGGAAACTCCCCAATGGAGCCAGCAGAGCCAAGTTACCACAGTGGGAACCCTGTGCATGCCTGCTTCACACCACACCAGATGACCTGCTGCCATGAGCCAAGAACCACACAAGAAAAGCATCCCAGACTCCTGCTCTGCACAGCCATGGAAAAATATAACCTTCCCCCCATTTCTTTCTTTTGCTGAATTCACCTCTGTATCACATACTGGGAATAGGACAAGGATTGATTTACAGATGAGGTTCCCTTTGTTGTGTGGTGTCCCCTCTCTCACCAGGGGACAGGAGTCCTTCATCCTTAATACCAACAGTAGCAAAATGCAGCCTGTCACAGCAGGGACACACACCTTATACCCACATTCCTCTTGCCAAGTGCTGTAAAACTGGGGTTCAGGCACATACAGGAACTCAAACCTTCTTATCACCATCTCTGATTAACTTTGCCTCCCCAATTACAGAGGGCTTTAGGGAAAAAAAAAACAAAACTGAAAGAAGTTTATCTAAATAGAAGTCTGGAAGTCATGGTGGGTAAAAATCCAATGAGCAGCCCCTGTGAACCACAATCAAATGACAACATGAGTTTGTTCTCCTTGCCTGCTCCTGACAAGTAACTGGCTAAGGAGATCAAAACTGAGAACTTCCTGCAGCTCTTCAGACACACAAATCCTGTGTGAAGTCACCAGTACTGCCTGGGCTGTAAGAGCAGCAAGCAGGGTGAAGCTGCATTAACATCAACTCATCTCTTATGCAGGAGGGAGGGCTGATGAGCAGCCCTGACCCAGCCTAGCATACCCTTTAACTTGTCCCCAGAGCAACCACAGGCAAAGCATAGATCTCACAGCTTGACAGCAATAAAGAGAAAGCCATAGTTCAACAGGAATATATTTTTCAGTAGCTTTGCAGTTATTTGATGAAAGCCAATATTGCGTTACAGTCTCCACTCTGACCACTGATTCTGTAATAAGCTGACACCAAGTAAGGAGGCAGTGACAGAATAATGACTGGCACCAACTCCAAACAATGAGCTGCTAGCAGAACCATAGCTAATTCCTTGCCTAGAAAGCAAGGGCAGGGTCTGGGAATTCCTTGCAGACCCACAGGGGGTGACATAGCATTGCCAAGCCTGCCAAGGAGAGGGGAACACACAGATTTGTTTTCTTATAAGCCTGCAACAGCTGTATATGGACACAGCTTTAAAGGGAGAATCTGTTAAGCTGGCACAGTCCTTATTTCATTACTAGGTTACCACAGGTTTTTAGTCAGAAAGTGAGAACCCCTGCAACTAGGGTAACAAAGGATTTGCAGAGACTGAAACACTAGATAGTACCATAAGGCTGGTCTGCAGAGCGTAACACTGCCCACCTGATTAACAAAAAAGAAAAATTAATCTACTTCATTATAATGACTGCTTAACATTTTTCAGAAGAGCTGTTCATTCCCAAACTGCATTCTTTTGCTTAAACAGAACGCTTCCTCTCAATTGTGAAATGGCTAAAAGTATTTATCCAGTTTGTGATTATACAGTACAAACCAGAAAAATGTCCCATTTATTAAGGAGATATGAAGCTGCATTGAGACAGAAAATGAAATCCTATTCTAAATTGTTTAATGGCTAAACCTCCTTAAGCAGGCTGACTACACAAGAAAATTAAAACTAGAACATTTTTGGCATTTCACTGGGTTATTAAAGCCATATTAAATACTACCTGTTGTCTTGTCAGTCAGTAGGTTGACTTTGGTTACTTCCACCTTTCACCTATGATCAATCAATTCATTTTACACCTTGTTTTAATTCATGGACTAGAAAATTTTCACTCCTGACAATTTCATTTTTTTTAACTGACTGTTGAATAAAGTTAGTTGATTTAAGGAAGATCACAGAATAAACTAGGTTGGAAAAGATCTCTGAGATCAAGTCCAACCTAGATGAAGAAAGTAATTTCTCTGTACTTGCAAAAGATGCTGATCTCCACTATACTGGGTTTATGTGGCCAGGTTTTGGTAGCAGGGGGACTACAGGGGTGGCTTCTGTTAGAAGCTGCTAGAAGCTTCCCCCATGTCCTGCAGAGCCAATGCCAGCTGGCTCCAGGACAGACCCACCACTGGCCAAGTCCAATGAAGAATGATAGTAACACCTCTGCGATAACATATTTAAGAATGAAAAAAACAGTTATTGAGCAGATGTAATTGTGCTCAGAGAAGAGAGGAGTGAGAATATGTGAGAGGAACAACTCTGCAGACACCAAGGTCGGTGGAGAAGGAGGGGGAAAAAGTACTCCAGGCACTGGAGAAGAGATTCACCTGCAGCCCATGGAGGAGCCCCACATCGAAGCAGGTGGATGCTCAAAAGAAGGTTGTGAACCCATGGGAAACCTGCACTGGAACAGGCTCCTGGCAGGGACCTGTGGAGAGAGAGGAGCCCATGCTGGAGCAGGTTTCCTGGTAGGACTTGTGACCCTGTAGGGTCCCACTCTAGAGCAGGTTGTGCCTTAAGGACTGCACCCTGTGGAAAAGTGACCCACATTGGAGCAGTTCATGGAGAACTGTTGCTCATGGGATGGATTCATGTTGGAGAAGTTCATGGAGGACTATCTCCTGTGGGAGGTACCCCATGCTGGAGCAGGGAAAGGACTCCTCTCCCTGAGCAGCAGCAGGAAAAACATGTGATGAACTGACCATAATCCCCATTCCTCATCTCCCTGTGCTGCTGGGGGGAGGGGGGTGGGGAAGGAGGCAGAGCCCAGGAAGGAGGGAGAGGTGGAGGAAGGTGTTTTTAAGATTTATTTTACTTCTCATTATCCTGTTCTGATTTTGTTAGTAATAAATACAATTTATATCCCCAAGTTGAGTCTGGTTTGCCCATGATGGTATTTGGTGAGTGATCTCTCCCGATCCTTAACTCATTAACCTTTTGCTATATAATAATAAAAAAATTAGAGCATTTTATACCAAAGACATTTTTCCCTGCCTCCTGACCCCATGAACAACTTATCTCTGCAATCACAAACTTTCATCTATACTGCAGTTAACAAATTCCTGTACCTGCCTGTGGAACATTTCAATATGACTCTGTATTGGGTCTGGTTGAGATGGAGTTCATTTCCCATAGCAGTACTCACAGTGCTGTACTTTGCATTGGTAGCTAGAAAGGTGTTGATAACACACCAGTCTTTTGGCTACTGCTGAGCAGCGTTGGCACAGCATCAGCACTGTCTCCAACATTCCCCCCATCAGTAGGCTGGGGGTAGGCAAGATTCTGGGAGGGGACACAACTAGGCCAGCTGACCCAAACTAACCAAAGGGATATTCCATAAGGGATATAAAAGCTAAGAAAAGGAGGAGGAAGGGCAGGGGACATTCATTATTTATAGTGTTTGCCTTCTGGAGCAACCGCTACACATGCTGAAGCCCTGCTTCCTGGGAAGTGGCTGAACATCACTTGCTGAGGGGAAGTAGAGAATAAACCTATTTTTTTTCTCTTTGCTTGCGCATGCACAAACTTATGCTTTTGCTTTAGTAAACTGCCTTATCTCAACCTATGAGTTATTTCCCTCAGCTGGGAAGGGGGAGTGATAAAGCAGCTTGGTGGGCACCTGGCATCCAGCCAAGGTCAACCCACCAGACTCACCTCAAGTCTTGTGTGCAGTGTTGGGCACCTCAATATAAGAAAGATATAAAGCTATTAAAGAGTATCCAAAGGAGGACAACAAAGATGGTGAAGGGTCTAGAGGGGAAGCTGTACAAGGAGCAGCTGAGGTCACTTGGCTTGTTCAGCCTAGAGGAGACCTCATCGTGGTCTACAACTTCCTCACAAGGTGAAGTGGAGGGGCAGGTATTGATCTCCTCTCCGGTAACCAGTGACAGGACCCGAGGGAACAGCATAAAGCTGTATCAGGGGAGGTTTAGGTTGGATATTAGGAAAAGGTTCTTCACCCAGAAGGTGGTTGGGCATTGGAACAGGCTCCTTAGGTAGACACAGCACCAAGCCTGGCAGAGTTCAAGAGTTTGGACAACACTCTCAGGCACATGGTGTGATTCTTGGGGCTGCTCCGTGCAGAGCCAGGAGTTAGACTTTGATGATCCTTGTCACTTCCAACTCAAGATATTCTATGATTCTACACTATATTTAGCGACCAAGACTGTTCCCGTTATAATTCTATCACACCCACATGGAGGAGCAACTGACCACTTACTTAGCATTAGTACACGTAAAAGATACAAAGCAAAGATGATACATGATTTTCCTACTTGTCATTATCCAGCTGGAACTGCAGAAGTGTTTTTAGATGAGATACTTCCCTGACAAGCTTCAGTGCACCAGGTGCTACAGCTGAACAGGTTTGGGCCTGCCTACATACTAGGACAGAGGACAACCCGGAGGTCGCAAGTACTTTAACCAAGAGCCAAGAAATCATAGTCAACCACTTGCCTGTGCCAGATCAAAGGAAGCAGATCTTTTGTTTGACCCTATTGGTACCAAGCTAACAGATGGAAAAATAGGGTAGCTTTAAGAATCTCTGATGATGATAAAGCTTCCCAACAGCATCCATGAGCCCCCAGCCCAGCCACTGCTCCCCCTGCCTGGCCACCATGCCACAGCCCGACCTGCAGGGCTGTGCTGGTGGCTGCCATGCTCCTGCAGTCCATCTGCATGGCCATCACCTTCCTCAACTTCACCAGTGAGCTCAAACAGCTCTAGGACACATACTCCAAGAGCAGCATCGCTTGTCTCACCAGGGAGGAAATTGGAAATTCCTGTGGGATACCTGCCTAAAGAGCAGGTTGTGGACAAGCTGTTAGTGGGCCTTAAGCCTGAATCAACCAAGGACTTTACCTCAGGAAAAGTACTGGCACTGATGTCAGCCTGCAAGAATGCTAACTGTGAGATAGCAGCAAAGAGAAACAGGCAGAGAAAAAGGGCAGAGAGAAAGTGCAGGGAGAAAAGGCAAGAAGATGTGCCTGGACAACTACGTATGAGCCAATCACAGGATAGCAAGTACTAAGTGCTGAAAAGTGTGTTTAACTATTTCCAACCAATCGTGTAAGAACATGTATGTGTAAGAAAAGTATATAATGGAAACTGTAACGCATAATAAACGGGATTCTGCCTCTTGATCATATTGGTCTGCGTGTAGTTTCTCCGTACCCTCTCGCAGTGACAAATTCCATTCAAAACTTGGATCTAATTGAAAGCGAAGACAGAGCAGCTGATCCCTACTAGCAACTAAAGTGGCACCTGGGAAACTTAATCAAAAAAATGATGTCAAGAAGCTATAAGGAAAACATGTCTGCAGTCAACACTGAAAGAACTCTAACACTACCACACAGGGATGGGCAGCAAGCAGCTGCATGGTCCCATCCAGAGGATCACGGTGCATCTGATGGGCAACAGCAGTAGGAGTTCCCTGTCTCCGTGTAATCTCTTGCCCAGAAGAGGGAACGGACATAAAATAAGCAACTGAGAATCATCAAGGAAAGTATAGGAGCAGCTGGACGGACAACACCAGCCACCTGGATGATAAAAGAAGAAGAAAATACTGAAGCAAGGATGTTGTGGTCTCGAGTGAGCCAGAGCTAAGATTAGTGTGTGTGTGAAAAGAATCACAAGGTCAAGCTGGGAAGCTGCTTGAAGCATGGTTGTTCTCTGTGGCTGGAAGCAGTCACATGGGTGTGTGGTATGTGGGGAGATAAGAAAACATTTTCCTGGCCAGAGAGCTCCAACCTGGGGTCGGTAGAAAGTCTGTATATAGAAATGGAGTAATAAAGTTACAAGACAGTTCTTCTTGGACAAAGTCTGTCTCCCGTGGATTCATTCGCTACAAACGGTGCAGAGTAAGGACCTTTTTTCTACAGGAAAGGCCACTCTTTCTTTTATAACATGGAGCTGAGAAATGGTGAGTTAGTGATACCCCAGATGGGCTTTTATTACATCTACTCACAAATTTACTTTTGTTTCTGTGAAAATGAGAATGAGGATTCAGATTTGTTGGGAAAAATCAGGAACCCCAAAAAGTCTGTAATGTTGAATTGTATAATATTGGTTGCTGAATGACACTGCTACTGTATGCCATAACTACCATGGACAATAGATACACCAGATACACCAGTCATGAGCTCCTGATGCAGCTAGCAACCAGCCAACAGCACACCAGCTCTCATGCCCTGGAAGACATCTAGGATGGACAGAACCCACAATCATGGACTAAATGAACTCAAAAGACACCTTGGAGGGACGGCCATTGACTACACAAGCAATACCTGTGCTCGTGTGTGTGTATATATAGGTTAGATATCGGGAAAAGCTTCTTCACCCAAATGGTGGTTGGGCACTGGAACAGGCTCCCCAGGGAAGTGGTCACAGCACCAAGCCTGCCAGAGTTCAAGTATTTTGACAATGCTCTCAGGCACATGGTGTGATTCTTGGGGTGTACTGTGCAGGACCAGAAGTTGGACTTGATCCTGATGGGTCCCTTCCAACTCAGCATATTCTATGATATATGTATATAGTTGGAAGGTATAGGATTTGGGCATGACATAGATAGTATAGCATAAGGGGTGGATAATGTCCTGGTTCCAGCCAGGACAGGCTTAGTTTTTGCAGTAGCCAGGAGGGAGCATGTCTAGGACCCTGAGGTTATTCTATACCACCTCACATCATTTCCAGGAACAGAGGAAGGGGTCCCTTCCAGTCACATAGTGGGAAGCAAGCAGTCAGGGTATTGTCAGGCTCCTCATGGTGAGCAATCACATGTGAATTGTTCACCTCTTGTACACTTATTAATATTGTTGCTGCTTGTTTTCTTATCTCACTGCTGTTTCCAGTAAATTGTTCTTATCTCAACCCATGATCTTTACCTTTTTGTGCCTCCAATTCTCCTCTCCAGCCAACCACAAGGGGAGGGGGGAGTGAGCAAGCAGAATGTGGTTTGGAGTGTTTTCAGTGAGAAAACTTAATTGAGGAATATAATTCCTAAACCACAACAGTGCACCAGGTACTGCAGCCACACAGGCTCGGGCTTGCCTACATACCAGGACAGAAGAAAACCTGGAGACCTCAAGTACTTTAACCAAGAGCCAAGGAATCACAGTCAACCATTTTGAGCTGTGCTAGATCAAAGGAAGCAGGACTTTGACCCTATTGGTGCCAAGCTAACAGGTGGAAAAAGAGGGCAGCTTTAAGAATCTGATACCTTGGAGTTTTGATGTTTTAATTTTTTTATTTTTGTAGACCTTAGAAGTAGTTATGTAGTAAATGTAGATTTTAGAGTAGCAGCATATTATCCCTTTACCCTTAACACACCAGCTCAAACCCCTGTTACCCATTCCCATATCAATTCCCTAAATTCCATAGCCTGTTTAGTCTCTTTTTCAAGGTAGAATTGTAGAAGAACACCCTAACCCTACGGAACAAGATATAGCCATAGACCCAACAACCTTCAGGCCTAGAATTCTGGAAGGCCTCCAAGGACATTACGTGCTCTGAGGAAGATGAAGATGAAGAAGAGGGGGTCCCAAAACGCCCCCAGACCCAATTCTCAAGAGGCGTGGTGGGGGCAGAACCTGGGTGGTGGCTGGACTGGATTGGGTGAAAATCATTATAAAAACTGTGGACATCTGTATTTCGGGAGCGCGCGCGCGCGCGCACGCGCACGCGCACTGAGGGTATTCCAGAAAGCCTGGGGGCTCATTAAAACTTTTGTATCTTATCTTATCTCCTACCTAATTTGGCTTGGAGTCTTTTTTTCCCCACAGCCATTTAGGTAACAAATCTCTGATGATGTTGAGAAAGCTTCCCAAGAGAAGGCTGCTCAAAAGCTCTCAAGGATATTTCCCTCTTCTGAAAAACAAAAGCCTTGGTTCAAGAACCATGTAGAAACTCTTTAATAAAGATTTCTTAGGAATGTATCAATTTATCAATTGATATATATATATCAATCTAGTACAAAATGAAGTAGTCAGCCTACACACTGTTTCCCTCTATGTGTCAGGCCGGGACACTATCAAATCAGCCATCTCAGAGGCAGAAGAATACTCCAATTCTCAAGACAGATGGCAACTCAGTAAACAAGTTACATGCAGCAAAAAAGCCAGAGGGCAGCAACTTGTACTATTAATTACTTGCACTACTGCAGCACCAGGACTAAGGTAGCATCTGCTGAGGAAGATACAGTAGTAGATAATAAATGAGAGGGAATACATCCAACAGATAACTACAGGGGAAAAAAAAAGTTGTCTTCATTAAGAACATTGATCTAGCGAATGAAACAAATTAGTGAGAGCAACAGTGTTGGTAAAGCTGACCTGCACAAGGGTAATAAAAAGCAACACCATTCATGCCATGCAGCAGATGGTCAATAAAGGAAGACTGCAAAAAACTATACAAATCTTCACCTACACCAAACCCTTAATTCAAAAATGCTGCTAGACCTGTGTTTTTATACACAAAATCCCACAGTATGTTGTCCAAGGTAAAATGAACTAGAAGGTAAAAAGTAACAAACACTGTGTCTTTGTTCAAAGGAGAAACAGAGAACCTGATGTAGACCACATAACTACTGACTCACACCAGTGAAGGAAACAGATCTGATCAGACACTGACAAAATCTCATACACTTAAAGGAATACCTGAAAGAGAAAAAATAAAGGCATTCTTAAGGAGTAACTGAAATTGGAAACAAATGGTTGATTTAAAACTTTTTGGCCTTTTCTTTTGATTAAATAAAAATGTACTAGCGCTCAGCAGCATTTTTTGTTACAGGAAGTTTGCAACCTTATCCCTGTTAAATTTTTTGCCTGCAATGGGAAATTGGCCCTGTGAGGTAGCAGTATTGCATCAAAACAAAATTTAAGATCTTTGAGATGTCCAACACTTTGTTCTCTACAAAGTTTCTCTTCCAGAAATTCAGACCACAGTGTACTAGAAGAGAGGGTAACAGGCTAAGACACAACATCTGCTGACTTTACTAATAGCTTGAAAGAATTAACCACTGTACTCTCATGCCAGACAGGTTAATCCAGTGCAGTTCAGAAGCGCATTAATCAAGATTTCTATGTGTATGTTATAAACTTAAAAAAGGAAACCATACTCTTTTATAACACAGCAATTTTACAAGAAAAACAAAAGGACCAAATGATTAGAAATTGATATTTTACCTCACAAGATTTTTGTTTTAAATTTCAGCTTCATTAAAAAAAATAATCTTACTTATGAACTACAGAATTTCTGGCAGACTACACAGTCTCCCAAGTGTGCACTGCATTTGGTGTGTTTCACATCCAACAAGCCAGACAAGAGCAGTGTTTATGAGCGAGGATTTATGATCCCAGCTGGAAAACCTGCACCCTTCTAATACACTTTGCAACTTGTGTTGGATCTTTGTATAGCACAAATGACAAATAGCATAACTGAAATTATGTTTGCTACACAGTACCAGAGCAATAGGCCACTGAAAATTCAGCAGTAATTTCAGACTGTACCAGGCCACAGTATGCTCACATGTCAGTTCCTGGAGTTCCAGGCTCTAAAAATGTCAATACTTCAACTACTCAGAAAAATAGCTTTTCAACAGAAAAAGAAATAGTTCAATTTTTCTTTCAGTCTTTAGAACAAGCTATTAAATATAGCATTTAATAACCTGCTTGTTATAGAAGAGGCAAAAAAATATAATAATTTGAAGTATAACTGCCTTTTTCACTTAAAATAAATTAGTTGAACCTGTGGTCTTTATTGTCTGTGGCAATCAGCTGACACTGAGAAACATGACAACTTCAGTCAAACTTATCCATGAGAGTGGAAATCTTAAGCATCCAGTTTTTTAAAAAAACAACATGCAATTCAGGCTATGTAGTTATGCTTATGCTGACTACTCCTTACAGGTAATTAATAACCAGTCAAGGCTATAAGTATTGTCAGTAATATTATCATCACAATACATTGAAACATAAAACCAGATATTCACTATTTTTGAAAGTATTATAATTATCCTACCATAGGATATCTATGTACTGTACTTAGCTAATACAAGTATTTGCTCTAGGATTGTTTTAGCACTTTTCCACTACCTGAGAGTGATAGCTATTGTTTTTATTTGGCTGTTCAACTATGCTAGATAGTTATCAGTTACCAACTTATCAGAATTATGTTTTTGTTTTAATTTACAGGACTATTTTAAGCAAAGTAATATTTTTCTCAAGAACCCACGTTCAAAAACAAAGAACAAAAAAGAATCCACGATCATTAAATCTGCATTAAAGTGTTGCTTTAGAGTTAAGTAGCTTCCAACTCTAGTGATATTTTAGGGAGAAAACAACATCGCCAACCTCATCAAGGATATAAACACTTGGAAAAATCCCATTACTTGGATAGCCAAAACATTAGCATTAGCAAATATATTTCAGCAATCACTATCTGAAGACAGTCAATAGACTCAGGGATACAGCATCTCTACAGGACAGACTTTTGTCCCTTCCAGTATCTTTCAGGTTTTCTGTTCATGTCTTCAGACACCACCTCTCTTTTTACATTATTCAAAAGATATTTTAATGTTTAAACGTCTTAGTTTAAGTGTAAAGAGAGTAGCAGGAGGCACTGAAGACTCACCATCACCAATTTTACATAGAGGAAACAGTTTTCAGGTGATCCACAGCAGACTTCTGCAAGTCCTTCACATGATTTAGAGATTAAAACAAAACCTTCCAAGTTAGATCTCCAGAAGTTGGGGTTTTTAAGTCTGGATACATGCTTATTTAATTTTGGGTATATGCCCTATGCCAGCTTTTCTCATGCAAACAAGGTCACCTCCTCGGCGACAAAGCTTTCTTGCTACCCCTTCTCAAGAATACTTTCTCCAACTTTATGTTTCTAAACCAATGCAACTTTGTGCATGCAGGATTTTTAGCTGCTGACAGCAAAGGAAGTAACTTTTCTGATCAGCATGATGACTGGCAAACTTAGCAAAGGTTGGATTCAACAGCTAGTTTAAATTCATACAGGAAGTCTGTACAATGCCATGAATGGAATCTAGTTTTCCCGGCTCCCAGTCACATGCCTTTACAAGAATAAAAGGATACAAATATCATTTCCTTTGTTGTTCACCTTTGGGATTCTTCCACCTCAAAGACTACAAAGAAATATATTACACTACCCCAACCAGTGTCTATCGGCTTCATTATTTTTGGGGGGCAAGGGGAATAAGAAAAGGTTGAGAACATTTAAGATTAAAAAAAAAAAAAAAAAGGCAACAAAAAAAAAGGCACAAAAACCTGCCAGGTTTCAGAAATACTACATGACTTCTTTTTTTAAGATGGAACACTCAACTATTCATTAAAATCTTAAGCCTTTTCCAGTGATGTAAATGCTTCCAGCAGCAAGACATTTAACTACTGTCACAGTAACCCAAGCAGCCTCCAACATAGCTTCAACCATCAAGCACAGGGCACATTTCAAGCACTCCACACCTTCTATAGCTGCAACATCCCACATCTATGCACAGCTACCAGCACAAATTTGGGAAGCACAGCTGCCCACATGAGAACCTGGGCTGCATCAAAAGAAGCATGCCCATCAGGTCAAGGAAGGCGATTCTCCCCTTCTACTCTGCCCTTGTGAGACCCCCACCTGGAGTACTGTCCAGCTCTGGGGTACACAGCACAAGAAAGACATGGACCTGTTAAAGAGGGTCCATAGGAGGGCCGTGAAGATGATCAGAGGATTGGAGCACCTCTCCTATGAAGACAGGTTGAGACAGCTGGGGTTGCCCAGCATGGAAAAGAGAAGGCTTCAGAGAGACCTCATTGCAGCCTTCCAGTACCTAAAGGGGGCTTATAAAAAGGAAGGAGAGGGGCTTTTTATACAGATAGTGACAGGACAAGGGGCAATGGTTTTAAACTGAAAGAGGGCAGGTTTAGATTAGATGTTAGGAAGAAATTCTTTAAGGGTGGTGAAGCACTGGAACAGGTTGCCCAGAGAAGTTGTGGATGCCCCATCCCTGGAAGTATTCAAGGACAGGTTGGATGGGGCTTTGAGCAAACTGGTGTAATGGAAGGTGTCCCAGCCCATGGCAAGGGGGTTGGAACTAGATGAGTTTTAAGGTCCTTTCCAAACCATTCTGTGATTCTATAATGTAACCAGCTGGTTAGGATGTGTGCTAGGAAGAGAATATGCAGCATCTTCATTTTTAGAGAGAGCAGAACAATCTGTGAAGGATGCAGCTCTGATCAGCCTTGCTCAAGGCAGACGAAGCTGCACTACAGCTGACAACACTTTGTGGGCTAGAGCAGACACATGCAAAGCAAGTGAATGAGAGCAAGAGCCCATGCAATGAGCCAGCACAGTTCTGGGCCATAAAAGGAGATGCAAGGACTAGTATTTCTAAGATATTTAACAAATATTTAGTGGAACTAATACAACTTCCATAAGGCAGTCTCTAAGCATGTCTCCCCTGAATGAGAATTTTGAAGAGCCTCCTTACACAAAGCTTTCATGCAAGTAAGTTTGGTAACAATTTTTTTAGTTCTCCCTCCACTCCTTCCTCTTTTGTAGCCCTAATTCTTTGTATTATACAATCCCTCCCCACCGAGGCTAAATATTTTATCACAAGCCAAACAATGTGACATCAGATAAGAAATAAAAGCAGAAGCAGCAAATGAACTCTTCAGGAACAATAATCCTATTTTTATGCAAACACCATTATCTTCTTTTTAAGTGACTCGAGGTACCTAAAAAATATACTACAGAGAACAATCCTGAACTCGTGGAGAATAAACACGGCAGCCTAATCAGTCCTTGAAACCCAATAGTTTGTATTTCTCCTTTAGAGGACTATAGCAATCAGTTTTCATTTTTGTTTTCCACCCCGCACTCCTCTGCCTGCCATCCCCAATGACACATGAACAGTCTTAAGACATTCAAACACCATTTCTTGGAAGAGACATTTTCTGCTTGAACAGAACAGACTTGTCTGCATCAGAGGAAGCTACCTGCAAATTTCTGCAGCACAGCCTTTCATTCTCCTTTGTACCAGTTTAAATGAGACAAGGGTCTTTTGCTGAGGATGAATTAGGAGGAAAAGACCCAAACTTCTCTTTCCAAACAATTATAAATCCAAAATTAAGAGGCTCTGATTGAAGGAAAACAAATTATGGAAAAGGGAAAATAACAGCCCTTTATTAAAAGGTATGTGTGTATTAACAGGAACACGAAAAAAAAAACCCAAGTAAAATAACTAAGTAATACTCCTATACCCACCAATAATCCCCTTTAAGAACAAAACCAATAAACCGGCAAAAAGAAAATAGTTCAATTTCTTGCACCCTTTGGTGCTGTTCCAACCACAGTCAGCAGGGGGCGCCGTCGGGTCACTGGAGATGCAAAATTTGTAATGTCCTGTACCATTCACCAGGTGGCGCTGTTGGGTCACTGAAGGTGTAAAAAAAACTTGTAGTGTCCTATTATAGTCACCAGGTGGCGCTGTTGGATCACTGAAGGAGTAGAACTTGTAATGTCCAGTGCCCGTCACCAGGTGGCGCTGTTGGATCCTTGGCTGCCACCGGGGAAAGAGAGAGGCGGGGAAACAACAGCAATAAAACAGAAAGTTCTCCCAATGGAAGAAAACTCACAAACTTCAGCTGATTAGGGTCCGTTGTAAGCAGGGCTTGCAGTCAGCCAGAAGGTGAGCCAAGAGCAGCAGCCAGAAACTCCCCTCCGACAGGAAAAAAAAAAAAAACAAACAAAAAAAAAAACAAAGGAGCCCGGCAGTGTCTGCAGCCCGCAGCAGCCTCTCACCCCGGCAGAGAGAGAGAGAGAGTCTCCTCCCCCCCCAGCCTCCACCCCCTTCGTTGTCAAGGCAACTAATCTCGCCTCATTAGGGCTCGAGCGCTTCCTTTGTTCAACTAAATGGCCCATCACAGAGCACACACACAGGCAGGAGGAAAGGAAAGAAAAATTCCTTGCTAAAAATACGAACTATGACATTATCCACCCCTAATTTTTTTTCCTTTTCTCATGCCACCATACATCTATCAAATGGAACCTTTTTTAACTCCACATATACATACATCATTCTAGACTATGTACATATTCACAAATACATATAGATACAAATATGGGTAGAGTTATGACCTGTTTACCCTAAGATAATATCTCCTTGGGGTATGCACCGGGTTTCTCCATCTTCTTGCATCACCCACCATGTGCAACCAGGTCCTTGGGCAAAGACAACTCCACGAATGGATTTGCCTTTGCTCGAGGCATGGTTAACCCAAACTGTTTTGCCTAACATACCTCTCATGTGAACCACTGGGACCTTGTCCCCGTCTACAGTGTGAAGGGACTCTGATTGGGCAGGGCCGGCTCGATTGACGGAGCCTCTAGTGTTGACTAACCATGTAGCCTTTGCTAGGTGTTGATCCCAGTGTTTGAAAGTCCCTCCACCTAATGCTTTCAGGGTAGTCTTCAACAGTCCATTGCACCGTTCAACTTTCCCGGCAGCTGCTGCATGGTATGGTATGTGATAGACCCACTCAATGCCATGCTCTTTCGCCCAGGTGGTAACTAAACTATTTTTGAAGTGTGTCCCATTATCTGACTCAATCCGCTCTGGGGTGCCGTGCCGCCACAGGACCTGTTTTTCGAGGCCCAGGATGGTATTTCTGGCAGTGGCGTGGGGCACCGGATGCGTCTCCAGCCATCCAGTGGTGGCTTCCACCATGGTGAGCACATAGTGCTTACCTTGACGGGTCTGTGGCAGTGTGATATAATCAACCTGCCAAGCCTCCCCATACCTGTATTTATTCCACCGTCCACCATACCATAGGGGTTTCAGTCTCTTAGCCTGTTTAATGGCAGCGCATGTCTCACAGTCATGGATAACCTGAGAGATAGCATCCATGGTTAGATCCACCCCTCGGTCTCGTGCCCATTTGTAGGTGGCATCTCTGCCTTGATGGCCGGCGGCATCATGAGCCCATCGTGCTAAGAACAGTTCACCTTTGTGCTGCCAGTCTAGGTCCACCTGTGACACCTCAACTTGTGCAGCTCGGTCTGCCCGTTCATTGTTGCGATGTTCTTCATTGGCTCGATTTTTGGGCACGTGGGCATCTACGTGGCGGACCCTCACAATCAGCTTCTCTACCCGGGTAGCGATGTCTTGCCATATATCAGCGGCCCAGATGGGTTTTCCCCTACGTTTCCAATTGGTCTTCTTCCATCTGTCCAACCACCCCCACAGGGCATTGGCCACCATCCATGAGTCCGTGTAGAGGTAAAGTTTTGGCCACTTCTCTCGTTCAGCAATGTCCAGTGCCAACTGGACAGCTTTGAGCTCTGCGAATTGGCTTGATTCACCCTCTCCTTCCATAGCTTCTGCAACTTGTCGTGTGGGACTCCATACAGCTGCTTTCCATTTACGTTTCATCCCTACAATACGGCAGGAACCATCAGTAAAGAGTGCGTAGCGTATGTCTTCTTCTGGTAGTTGGTTGTATGCTGGGGCTTCCTCTGCCCGTACCACCTGCTCTCCTTCTTCTTCTTCTGCTAGACTAAAATCCTCACCTTCCGGCCAGTTCGTGATGATTTCTAGGATCCCAGGGCGATTTGGGTTTCCAATGCGGGCGCGCTGCGTGATCAGGGCAGTCCATTTGCTCCAGGTGGCATCAGTGGCATGATGAGTAGAGGGCGTCTTCCCTTTGAACATCCAACTCAACACTGGCAGCCGAGGTGCCAGGAGGAGCTGTTCTTCTGTGCCAATCACCTCTGAGGCAGCTTGTACTCCCTCATAAGCTGCTAGGATCTCTTTTTCTGTTGGAGTGTAATTGGCTTCCGATCCCCTGTAGCTTCGGCTCCAGAATCCAAGTGGGCGGCCTCGGGTCTCGCCAGGTACCTTCTGCCAGAGGCTCCAGGAGAGGCCCTTATCCCCAGATGCAGAGTAGAGCACATTCTTCACATCTGGTCCTGTCCTGACTGGCCCAAGGGCTACAGCATGGGCAATCTCCTGTTTAATCTGTTCAAATGCTTGCTGTTGTTCAGGACCCCACTGGAAATCATTCTTCTTGCGGGTTACCAGATAGAGAGGGCTTACGATCTGGCTGTACTCGGGGATATGCATTCTCCAAAAACCTATGGCACCCAGGAAAGCTTGTGTTTCCTTCTTGCTAGTTGGTGGGGCCATTGCTGTGATTTTATCGATGACTTCAGTCGGGATTTGACGACGTCCATCTTGCCACTTTACTCCCAGGAACTGGATCTCTCGGGCAGGTCCCTTGACTTTACTCTTTTTAATGGCAAACCCAGCTTCCAGGAGAATCTGTATGATCTTTTTTCCTTTCTCAGAGACCTCTTCTGCTGTGTCCCCCCATACAATGATGTCATCAATGTACTGCAGGTGTTCTGGGGCTTCACCTTTCTCTAGTGTAGCCTGGATCAATCCGTGGCAGATGGTGGGACTGTGTTTCCACCCCTGGGGCAGTCGGTTCCACGTGTACTGCACGCCCCTCCACGTGAAAGCAAACTGCGGCCTGCACTCTGCTGCCAAGGGAATGGAGAAGAATGCATTCGCGATGTCAATAGTGGCGTACCACCTCGCTGCCTTAGACTCCAGCTCGTACTGGAGCTCCAACATGTCTGGAACTGCAGCACTCAGCGGCGGGGTGGCTTCATTCAGGCCACGATAGTCCACAGTCAGTCTCCATTCTCCGCCGGACTTACGCACAGGCCAGATGGGGCTGTTGAAGGGGGAGTGGATCCTGCTGATCACTCCTTGGCTCTCCAGCTCACGGATCATCTTATGGATGGGAATCACAGAGTCTCGGTTTGTTCGGTACTGCCGACGGTGCACTATTGTAGTGGCAATTGGCACTCGCTGTTCCTCAACCTTCAACAGTCCCACAGCAGAAGGGTTCTCCGAGAGGCCAGGTAGTGAATTCAACTGCTTAGCAGCCTCTGTCTCCACAGCAGCTATTCCAAAAGCCCATCTATGTCCCTTGGGGTCTTTGAAATACCCATTCCTAAGGTAGTCAATGCCCAGGATACATGGGGCATCTGGACCAGTCACAATGGGGTGTTTCTGCCACTCCTTCCCGGTCAAGCTCACTTCAGCTTCCAGCACGGTCAACTGCTGCGACCCTCCTGTCACCCCAGAAATGGAAATAGCCTCTGGTCCCACATGTCCTGAGGGCATTAACGTACATTGAGCGCCAGTGTCAACCAAAGCCTTATATTCTTGTGGGTCTGATGTGCCAGGCCATCGGATCCACACCGTCCAATAGACACGGTTGTCCCGTGCCTCTACCTGGCTAGAGGCAGGGCCCCTCTAATACTGGTCTCTATCCTGCTCGTCACAGTTTTCCGTCTGCAAATACCGGCGGGAGGTACCTTCTAGTGGGTCAGATCCCTGCCCACGGGATACTGGCACTGCACTCACTTTCACGGACTTTGTTTTTCTCTGGTCCTTCAACTCTTGTACTCGGGCTGCCAAGACATGGGTAGGTTTCCTGTCCCACTGTCTCATGTCTTCTCCATGGCCAGATAGGAAATACCACAGCTCAGTTCGTGAGGTCTGTCTACCCTCTCTAGCTGGGGGGCGCCCGGTTCTCACTGGTGCCACCTGGGAGCTGTTTCTCTCAATCTTTTCTAGGATTTTCTCCTGTTGATCTTGTAATTTTGTAGCTATGTTAGTCAGGTTATTGATCGAGGTCTCTACAGAGGAAACGCGGGCTTGTAGTGATCCTTGGACCATACTGTCGTACATCCGAAGTTTATTTGCTATAAACGCCACTGGCTCACTCTTTTCCCCAGCCTCCAATGATGTCAAGTAACTGACGTGTGCAGATGGCCCCATACGTATGAAGGTCCACCACATGTATGGTGTAAATCTAACCTTGTCAGGATCGTGATTAGCTTGCATATCCCTTCCAAACAGAATCTCCAACAGTGCCATTTCCCTCAGGCGTCGGATCCCCTCCTCCATGGTATTCCAGCTCTTCACCAAATGGTCTGCCTGCAAAGCCTCTCTGTAAACGAACCTCTCTCTCACAGCGTCCAGCAGCCGTGCCCAGAGAGACAGGGGTTTTGATTCTCTCACAAATGCCTCTTCAATGCCCACATCCTGGGCAATAGACCTCAAGAACCTTGCTTCACCGCCATCAAGGTTTATGGTATCACCCGTGGAGTCCCAGACTCGAATCATCCAGGTCAGTATGGGCTCATTCGAGTGACGAAGGACATCTGACCGTAATTTCCGGAGGTTGTCATATGATAAGGACTCAGTGATGATTTCTGGCTCCGGGTTGGCTACCTGTGAGGGTCCTGCCTCCCCATCATCATCTACTGGGCGAACTGATTTGGTCTTATATTTCCTCTTTTGGATAGGGGCAACCTCCATTGACTTGTTTGGTTCCTTGGAACTGGCCTTATCTGGAGTCACCCTTGTATCAGACCTCTCACTTTCATCTTTTCCTTTACCCTGTGAGGGCTGCACCATACCTAGCACCTTTTGGTAGGCAACGGCTAAAGCCCCACATACATCTACCACCTGCCTCTCTCTGGGTTTACCACAACTTCTCTCCCTCACAGCTGTTATTATCTGTGCAGGGTTTAGGAGTTGTTCGAGAGTGAACTTCCATGTTGTAGGAACTGAAACACTTTCTAGAAATTTACTCACGTCCTCCCATGGCCCATGCCATTCGAGGTTTTCCACCCTTGGGGCTGGTTTCTGTGCCCGTTCCTGGTAAATCCTGGGCCTAACTACGAATATTAGATATGACACCGTGGCAATAGATATGACACCTTGCACGAGAAGCCCCAAAAATAAAATGTCTCTTACATCTAAAGAGAGTTTAAATCTCTCAGAGGCTATTGTAGTGGAACCAAAGGGAAAATGTATGAAGGGTTGGGCAAATATACTCCCCTGTGTTTCTCCGTCGGAATAGGTGCCATTATCCTTAAAACCCCAAAGGAGACAGTGTAGGCTAGAGCAGTAATATATCCTTGAGAACATATCCCGAAGGAAAATAACAGGTACTGAGTTTACTATGTCATAAAACCAGTGCGAGATCTCAAACATACTTATTGCAATAAGGGTCATAGTGTCTGAGCTGAAAAACATCGACAGGTGGGACATAGATTTCGGCATAATTATATACCACAGAAAAGCAGCGATCTTAGACTTCATGGTGCCTACAGGTTCACAAACACATATAAAGTCACACAAGGGCAGTTATTCCTTTTCCACTTTTCCTCTCTCGGGCCCCACGTTGGGCGCCAAAAGATGTCCCAGTTTAAATGAGACAAGGGTCTTTTGCTGAGGATGAATTAGGAGGAAAAGACCCAAACTTCTCTTTCCAAACAATTATAAATCCAAAATTAAGAGGCTCCGATTGAAGGAAAAACAAATTATGGAAAAGGGAAAATAACAGCCCTTTATTAAAAGGTATGTGTGTATTAACAGGAACACGAAAAAAAAACCCAAGTAAAATAACTAAGTAATACTCCTATACCCACCAATAATCCCCTTTAAGAACAAAACCAATAAACCGGCAAAAAGAAAATAGTTCAATTTCTTGCACCCTTTGGTGCTGTTCCAACCACAGTCAGCAGGGGGCGCCGTCGGGTCACTGGAGATGCAAAATTTGTAATGTCCCGTACCATTCACCAGGTGGCGCTGTTGGGTCACTGAAGGTGTAAAAAAACTTGTAGTGTCCTATTATAGTCACCAGGTGGCGCTGTTGGATCACTGAAGGAGTAGAACTTGTAATGTCCAGTGCCCGTCACCAGGTGGCGCTGTTGGATCCTTGGCTGCCACCGGGGAAAAGGGGGGCGGGAAACAACAGCAATAAAACAGAAAGTTCTCCCAATGGAAGAAAACTCACAAACTTCAGCTGATTAGGGTCCGTTGTAAGCAGGGCTTGCAGTCAGCCAGAGGTGAGCCAAGAGCAGCAGCCAGAAACTCCCTCCGACAGGAAAAAAAAACAAAGCAAACACAAACAAAAACAAGCCAAAGGAGCCTACGGCAGTGTGCTGCAGCCCGCAGCAGCCTCTCACCCCGGCAGAGAGAGAGAGTCTCCTCCCCCCCAGCCTCCACCCCCCCCTTCGTTGTCAAGGCAACTAATCTCGCCTATTAGGGCTCGAGCAGCTTCCTTTGTTCAACTAAATGGCTCATCACAGAACACACACACACGGCAGGAGGAAAGGAAAGAAAAATTCCTTGCTAAAAATACGAACTATGACATCCTTTGACACACACAACAAAACCCCCACCCTTAACTGCTAAAATTCTAAAATAAAAAGTAGAAGGAGAAAACAAGTCTGCCTAAGCATTGGCACTTGGTGGGCCTTTCTTTAGTACCACATTGGTTTAGACCAATTTTACAATTTCTTCTGTACTCAATGGAAAAAAAAACCAACCAAATGCCACATTGATGTAGAAAGACCAGGCAGCATAACTGATGACCTCTGATAACTCATTATCAGAGCCCATCAGCAAATAAGACACACCATCCCCTAACCAATAAACACAGAAAGGGAAGAGGAAGAGAGTGGCAACTTCATTGTCTGCATTTCCACACCTACACTTAACACTGCTCAGTGCTTCTCTTGATATGTAAAAAGGGCTTTTACAATTAGGTTCACCACAAGAAAGCTAGTGCAAAACATCATCTTTCTAACTCCTCCAAGCACCGTTCCCACGAGAGCACATGAAAGGCCAACAACAAATGTGATATCACTGATATGACTGCATACTAATGGCATAATAGAGACCCACTGAGTGTAGCAACAGCAATCAACAGGAAGCCACAACCCGAGCAGAAAGACAAGGGCTTTCACAGAGAGGAGGGCTACACATGGCGCCTTTCTCCATCTCACTGGCTCCTCACGTCTCACTTTGTCTCAGTGCATGCCATGGAAAGCTGTAGGAACAGTGTCAGCCCATGCCCTGCTCTCCAAGGAAAATTAAAGTCCTTCACCCAAAAGTCTTTGTAAAATACAGTCCCAAGTTCCTACAATGAAAGGCAACTTCTCACTAAAGACCACGAGCAGAGTGTCACTGAAGAGCAAGGCCTGTGCCAACACCTACCTGTACGTGACCAGGCTATACACTGCATTTTCCAGCTCAAATGAAGAATAACGGAAGGTGTGAGCTAACCCAGTTCTTGCCCTCGCCTTCTCAAGCAGGGCTAGTTTGGTGCCAGCATCCTGTCCACCATGGGGAAGCCGGGGTCTGGACGGGAGAGTTCCACCCTAGGAGGCACGAAGCTACTACCGAGGCAAGAGGCTCCTGCAGCTGGCCCCGAAGAGGCACACCCCAAAGGTGTGGGGGGAGAGGCCTGCCACAAACCCCGGGGAAGGACAGCAGGCCCAGGCCGCCTCACACCCCCATCCGATGCCCCACACACCTATCCGGCCCCCCACTTACCCTGGCGGCCCACGATCTCGGCCACATGCTCAGAGCTGGGCACGGGCACGCACTCGGTGGTGTTGACGCTCTTTCGGCGGAGCAGTGCCGTCTGCTCGCCACTGAGGCCCACTGCGCCGCCGCCGTCGTAAGCGTGGGACAGCATTGCCGCCATCATGCCCTGAGGATCGTGCGCCCCCCATAATGCCTCCTGCGAATCGAAGGCGGGCGGGAGCAGGACGGAGCCCAGCGCCGGCAGCAGCGGGAGTGGCTGGGAGGACGAGGAAGACGAGGAGAGCAGCAGCAGTGAGACCAGGTGGTCCTCCTCGTCCTCGTCGTCCTCCTCCAGCTCCAGGTCTCCCTCATCCCCCGTCGCCGCCTCCCCCGCCCCGCCAGGCCTCGGCTCCCTGGGGAGGTCGGGCGGCGGCGCCAAGCCCACCCGCCACTGGGCCACCCCCACCACTCCGCTGCCTCTGGCAGGCAAGCCGCGGTCGCGGAAACCGAGGCCGGAGAGGCGCTGCTGGAGCAGCGGCAGCGGGGGGAAGGGGAGGTGCGGCGGCTCAGCGGCGCGGGAGGCCGTAGCGGCGCTGCTGCTCGGCATGGCGGGGGAGGCACTGCGGGCCAGGCGGGGCAGAGCCTAGCGGCACGAAACCGCCATGCCGTGACGGGCACGGTCCAGGCGCCAGGGCCGCGCTCTCAGCGCGCCTTTAGCCCCATGATGCTCCCCTCAGCGGGGCCGCCGGCGGCGGCGGAAGGGGAGAGGGGAGCACCAGCAAGGAGGGGAAAAAGATAATACCGCCCTCCCCACGCTCGCCGACGCGCTATTGAGCAGCAGAGCCGGTTCCTGGGCGGGACTGAGGGTAGACGAGGCCTGCGGGGTGTGGGGAGGGCCCGCCCCGCCCCCGCCCCCGCCCTCGGCCCCGCCGCCTCCGCGCTTCGGGGAGCCCTGGGACGGCGGGGCGCTGTGACTTAAGGCGGCCTGGCTCACACACCCCGGTGAGAGAGGGTGAGCCCCAAAACAGTCAAAAATAAACCCCAAAAGCCTCTGATAGACGCGGTACTCTCTTTCTCCTCATACCTTCTTGTGTGTTTCCCCACTGAGGTGAAGGTTCTGTGATGCACCGGTTACAGTTGTGCAGTTTTTCATTATCAGCCCCTCAGTGTGTGTATGTTCCAGTCACAGGTTAAAATTGTCAGGTGAAATGTGAAGAAGCTTGTTTGAAAATGTGATTACGCTGTTGTAGAGTCAGAAATGCACAAGGACTGTGTGACTGAAGTGAAATGATGAACAGGGAGTGAAGTCCACTAGGATCTGTTTCATGTGCTGGGGGAGAGAGCCCAGGGAGGGACACAGAGCAGAGGGGGGCTGGAGAAAGACATTGACATGTTGGAGTGTGTCCAGATAAGGGCAACAGAGCTGGGAAAAGCGCTGAAACACAAGTCTGATGAGGATCGGCTGAAGGAGCTGGGGTTGTTTAGCCTGGAGAAAAGGAGGCTCAGGGGGACCTTATCACTCTCTACAACTACCCAAAAGGAGGTTGTAACAAGGTGGGGGTTGCTTTCTTCTCCCAAGTAACAAGTGACAGGACAAGAGAAAACAGCCTCAAGCTGTGCTGGGAAGGTTTAGATTGGATATTAGGAAAAATTTCTTCATCTAAAGGGATGTCAAGTGTTGGGGCCTTAGCAATTCTGCATGATTATTCTGAGTTCTGAAAAGGTCAAGAGGTAAAAGTAAGATAAACAAGAAACGACCTGCTGCTACAAGAATGCAGGAGTCAGCAAAACCAGGATGAGAAAAACAGTGATAACAGAAACTGTATGCAAATGTGGGCTTCAAAACCACAAATCGGTGGGTTACCTGGGGCGCATGGACAGTGCGTGCTGACCAATCGTGATGGCGTGCTGTGCTCGTGTTCGCGTGAACAGAACTCAGAATAATATAAATTGTACAGCCTAACAATAATAAACTGGATTCGAACTTGCATCTTGTGGATGTGTGTGTGGTTCTTTCCCGCTCGCTTGAATGCCTGCAGCATCTGGTGAACCCCGACGTACGTGCTTGGGGACTATCGAACATCGGACTGCAGAGCCTGCGAGGATCCTGCTGCCAGTGGAATTATAGCTGGGAGCCAGAAGAAAGGCGGATCGTGCACGGGCTGACCGGTGAGTCAGGAAAATAAGCAGGATGGGATTAACTGCTTCAGCAGTGGAAAAGGCGGTTGTCGATAGCCTAATGAAATTGGCTGATAAGACTGATACTCAGTTGCCGCATTCGGCGCTGATAGATTTACTATGTTGGTGTCACCGCCGTGGATTTTTCTCCTCCACGCAAGATATATATAATACTGAGACGTGGCAAAAGGTGGGGGAGGACTTGTGGGAATCGGTACAACTTGGAACGAAAGGGGCAAAGACATTAGCAAAAACTTACCGTACTCTGCGAATACTGATTGAACGGCTACATGGCGAGGCGCAAGTCGCCGCGGCTGTTAAAGCTGCAGTGCGGCCTCCCGATAGCTCTCAAACAAAGGCAGAACACGCGGCCGAAATGCAGGGTGTCTGACCCCCTCTTGGAGACCCCCCTAATTATCCTCCGTTGACATGTCCTGTCATGACTAAGGCAGAACAAATAGCGTGGGGTTTAGATGACGAATTACCACCGTGGAACCCCAGTAACGAAAAGCAATTGCCTGAAGTACAAATCGAAAGTAAAATACCGGGGCCGCCTCAGATCGCGATCGAACAGCCCCCACCCCCCCCACCTCAAGCAGTGTGCCCTGAGGACGGACCGAGACGGGAGGGCGAGGCAAGATGGAGGGTTGCTGGAAGACACGGGAAGGCAGAGGCGCCCAGAGCCCCCCCACTCCCCTCCCTCCCCCCGCGCCGCTCCGCTTTACAAAGGACGGCAACTATGGAAGTCCGTAAAGCCCGCCCACAACATTCTTTGAACTTTAAAAATGTTTTAACTTGAACAAGAGGCAAAACTATGTTTGCTTTGCAAGTTATAGTTTCACTACAACAGTCACAGATAGAAGACACGGAGTTAAGCATTGCTACTCTAAGACTGAAAAACAAAAACTTGTGTGACAGTGGTGTCTGAAACCTTCCAAACGCAGGAGCTCCCTAGGGCTGTTGCTGCTGTGTTAGTTGAAGAGAGCCTGGCTACCTTGAAGGGAGCGCAGCTAGTTCCAAAGGAGCTTGGATAGCTCACTCGGTAAAGCATAGGACTCTGAATCCCTGGGTCATAGGTTCAAGACCCACCGCGGAACGAGGGGCCGTCTGGGGCTCTGAAGAGTCCTTTTTTCTCCACGCAGACCCTCGGTAAAATTGTCTGACTGCTCTCATTTGTTTCTGCACGGTAACTACTTAGAATAGACGGAACTTTTAAGAGCAACGGTTTGTTAAGCTTTTGTTAACAGTGAAAACAACTGGAAGAGGCAGATGGACAGAAACTGAGACGTGACTACATCCCAGACTGTGGAGATAGCAACATCCAGAGAGCACAGAGACAGCACCGGTGGAGGAGAGCCAGCACAGAGCAGGACGCCTAGGCAGAACCATGCTGGGAGCAGAGTGAAGGCGGAGCTCCTGTTGATGCGGCCACGCGGGGTTGCGGAGCCGGGACACTGCGAGCTCCAAGGCAGAGCGGGGCACGCTGCTACCTGTGCTGAGGGGAGTCCCGGAGGACACAGACCTGCAGGTCTTAGCACTTGTGGTGTTACCAGCACAGTTTTCCCAGCAAAGCTGCTAAAACTGCAGCTGATTCAAAAAAAAAAAAAAAAAAAAACACCACTTTAAAAAAATAAAAAAAAAAGGAGAAAAAAATAAAAATAAAAAATAAAATTAAAAAAAAGGGAAAAAGGGAGCTTTGAAGAGAACTTTCATGTGCATGGTGGTGTTTTTCACTGAGTTTGTCACAGTTGACAGAGAAGTGGAACTTACTGGGGAATAGTTAAAGGTTTAAGAGGTCTATAATTGATCCTGGTTACTTGGTTAAAGTGATTTTATAATTGCAGATTATACCTTCTTTTCTTTTCCCCCTTTCTGGCATTAGGTTAAGATACATTTCAGGTGGGAATTTAAAATGTACACACATGATTCTTTGTCCTTTTTCAGTTCACCTAACATTATTTCTGTTATACTGCATAGCTTTTGGTATTCTAAAGCAAGGCTAACTCACTCAGAGATCAAATTATTGTCAAAAAGCATTTTACACACCAAACATATTTTCAAAACAAAAGAGGGGAGGAGAATATGCATGTACATAAACAGGTCCTGGATCAGAAATGGATCTCATTTAGGTTTGTTAGGCCTTTTTGTTTCCTTGTATTGATTCCTTTTCAGGACAGGTGGAATTGCTGAACATGACCACCGGAGATGGCAGACTGAGAAGCACTGAGAAGCAAACAATACTTAGGAATCTGAGATGTGTGGTTGAAATGAAAAATATAATAAAAATCCCAGCTATGTGTGAATGAAGGATGATTGAGGTGGCCACCTTCTGAATGACTGGGAAAAAAGCTGTATGAGTGAAAAAAGCTGCGCAGATATCTGTGTGTGTGAACTTAAATACTTAATGTTATAGATTTAATTATGGTAAGTTGATGCTGCTAGCCTTCGGAGATTGGAAGCAGATATTGAAGATATTGCAAGTTAATGCTGGTTAAAATTGACTAAATGGTCTGTTGGTAAATATCAGGATGGCTTTTACCTATAATCAAGACAAGTTTGCTTGTGTTGTTTTAACCTCTCTGATCATAGTAGGCCAATTCAGGAACAACTACAGTGGTTTAAAGAACATACCAAAAAGATAACTGTACAATCCTCTTGGTTAGATAACCTGTTTTTAAATCTTGGTCTTTCTGGATGGGGTTTGAGCTTAGCATACGCTGGTATGAGTGCTAAGATTTTAAGGAAATGTGTTGTATGAATATATCTGATCATTCACAAAGCATACACAAACAGTTACAAGAACTTAAGGAACGCATGCATCATGTAAAAGAAGGATCTGCGGGATTGGATGCCTGGCTGGCATCATGGGGAATAGGAGGTTGGCTAAAAGATGTACTGAAACAAGGGTTGTCTATACTCATTTTTATTCTGGTTTTATTGCTTGTTGTTCCATGTATTTTTAGGTGTCTTCAAGATTGTATCATTCACAGCTTTGATTCTATGCTTAAGCGAAAGGGGGGAAGTGTTGGGGCCTTAGCAATTCTGCATGATTATTCTGAGTTCTGAAAAGGTCAAGAGGTAACAGTAAGATAAACAAGAAACGGCCTACTGCTACAAGAATGCAGGAGTCAGTAAAAGCAGGATGAGAAAAACAGTGATAACAGAAACGGTATGCAAATGTGGGCTTCAAAACCACAAATCGGTGGGTTACCTGGGGCGCATGGACAGTGCGTGCTGACCAATCGTGATGGCGTGCTGTGCTCGTGTTCGCGTGAACAGAACTCAGAATAATATAAATTGTACAGCCTAATAATAATAAACTGGATTCGAACTTGCATCTTGTGGATGTGTGTGTGGTTCTTTCCCGCTCGCTTGAATGCCTGCAGCAGTCAAGTACTGGAACAGGCTGCTGTCATAGTTCCAATCTTAGCAAGGAATTTTTCTTTCCCTTCCCCCTGCCGTGTGTGTGTGAGTGCTCTGTATATGGGCCATTAGTTGAACAAAAGAATTCGCCCTGATCCACTAATGGCCGAGATTAATTTCCTTAACAACGAAGGGGGAGGAGTTGGCTGGTGTGTGACTGGAAGGGGGTGGAGGCTGGGGGGAGAGTGCAGTCTCTCTACCCTGAGGGGAACCTGCTGCGGGCTACAGACACTGCCGGGTTTCTTTGGTTTTTTTTCCTGTCGGAGAGGAGTTTTTGCTGCTGCTCTCGGCTCAGCTGTGGCTGGCTGCAGGCCCTGCTTACAACGGACCCTAATCAGCTGAAGTTTGTGAGTTTTCTTCCATTGGGAGAACTTTCTGTTTTATTGCTGTTGTTTTTCCTTCCCCTTCTTTCCCCCCCCCCACCTGGCGGCAGCCAAGGATCTCACAACGCCGCCTGGTGACGGGTACTGGACATTACAAGTTCTACTCCTTCAGTGATCCAACAGCGCCACCTGGTGACTACTATAGGACACTACAAGTTCTGCACCTTCAGTAACCCAACAGCGCCACCTGGTGAACGATACAGGACATTACAAATTTTGCATCTCCAGTGACCCGACGGCGCCCCCTGCTGACTGTGGTTGGAACTGCACCAAAGGGTGTTAAAAATTGAACTATTTAAATTTTTCCTTTTGCCGGTTCATCGATTTTGTTCTTGAAGGGGATTATTGGTGGGTATAGGAGTATTACTTAGTTATTTTACTTGGGTTTTTTTCGTGTTCCTGTTAATACACACATACTTTTTAATAAAGGGCTGTTATTTTTTTTATTTTCCCTTTCCCATAACTTGTTTTCCTTCAATTGGAACCTCTTAATTTCGGATTTATAATTGCTTAGAAAAAGAAGTTTGGGTCTTTTCCTCCTAATTCATCCTCAACAAAAGACCCTTGTCCCATTTAAACTAGGACAGCTGCCCAGGGCAGTGGTACAGTCACCATCCCTGGAGGGATTTAAAAGATGTGTAGATGTAGTGCTTAGGGACATGTTTTAGTGGTGGGCTTGGCAGTACTGGGTTAATTGTTGGACTTGATCTTAGAGGGCTTTACCAACCTTAACAATTCTATGATTCTATGGCCCTCCACCAAAACAGACTAGAAAATGGTCTTCAACAGTGTCCTTCAGGACTAGTGTGAGTGGACCAATTTTCTTGATATAGACAAGGAAAACCACGTATAAATGGTTGAAGTATGGACATTGGAGCAATAATTGGGGTTGTGTAGCTGCTCCCTGAAGATGTCATACTGAGAAAAGATTCTGGAGAAAAGTCCAAGTCTAGGTTAGAGATGCCAGCGTCATTCCCAGTACTGGTAAAGGGAGTTGTCAGGGTAGGATCATGGGCTGGCAGAGATGAAAAGTCTGTATTCACCATGTAGCTGTGAGCTGGCAGACAACTATGAGATGCGAGAGGGACAGCAAATCTTTAGGTGGGGTAGAAAGGCAGAGGTCTGCAGTCAAAGGATCATCATCAGCAAGGGAAGGGGAGATTTCCAAGAGAAGAGCACAATTTACTGTGCCACAGGTGGCTCATGGATCTAAGAGAAGGAGGATGAGTCTGGCAGGCATGGCAAAGCCCGTAGAGTGCTGGGGTGGAAGACTTTTGAAAAGAAATGGGGTCTGAACCAGAGAAAAAACTCTCCAGATAGCAGCAGTTGGACTCAGCGCATGTTGTTCTCAGCAGCCAGATATCCATGTCACTGCAATCACCAGGAGTGTTAAGTGGTACCCGGGTGGATGGTGCTTGCAGTGAGACTGAAGTCTAAATTGCCTTGCTGTGACCACTCCATCAGTGGGAGCTGACATTTGTCCGCAGGCATCCTCCTTCCAGGTCAGAGCCCAGCAGAGCTCCTGGACCTTCATGGAGATGCTCTCTAGGTCACTGTGCTGGGGCCACAGCACCTACACTGGGCTCCAGATGAGAGGGGATCTTCATTTCCTCTTTTCAACTAGTAAATAGATAAATGAACACAATAGTGACTTTATCTACTTATGGAAAATAATCGTAAAAACAAGGATTAGATAATTGCCTGTTGGAGACTGTAGTCAAGGCAAAAAGCATTCTTAGAAATATTTTTTGAGCAATGGGGACTGAAAACATCATTCCCACCTTGAGTCAGAAGTAACAGCCAAAAACCCTGGATGCAGTGAGAGAGGCTTTTACTCCCCCTGCTTACATTTGTTCCCTTAGCAGACACAAATGCTCAGTAAAGACTTTCCTGACACCACTGTTAGACTTCAGGTTGTATTTCAAAATTGTCATGAGTAACCAAAGCTCTTGGTTATTTTGAAAACTTCCAGTAACTTTTTCCCTTTGTATATCTTTGTTTCCAAGTGTAAATTACTGGAATTATAAATGCAACTTCATGGAATTGCCTATGCTGGACCGATGTAATTGTCTTGAAATAATCTATACATTAAAATTGTTAATTATGATAAGAAGGCGTTCTTGTGCTATGAGAGAGGTGAAAGCAGGGTTGAGGAAGAAAGACCATAGAGAGATTGGTGCAGGGATCAATCCTCCACAGGCTGATGATAAGGTTCACATAGGCTTTTATGTTCTTGATGCATTTTTTCCCCCTTTCTTAATAAAATCAGATGTAGAGAAAGACTCAGTTGGACCTTTATAATGTGTGGAACATGTTGTTCAATGTCGCCACTTACTCTTTTCTTAATAAGTCCCACTCAAATTCAAATACTTCCCTCTTCTATTTTGTTATAGTTTAATTTGGTTCTCTTTAGCATTCATTTTTAAATCTAAAATCAGGCTCCATGGGCATTCTTCCACTTGTACTTAGGCACAAGTGTTTGCAGGCATAGGGTTGTGGGTTTGGGGGTGCATCCAGCCTTGGGTGACCTGCTGTCCCAGGGTAACCTCGTGGCTGGAGCCTGAGACTTCTGTGCCACATAAAATCATCCATTCCTGGTGTTGTCTGCTCTAGATTACTTCAGATTTAATAAAATATATTTGTGAAACAGAGAGGTAATGTGAAAGGAAGGAAATAGTGAAATAAATGTGGTTTTCTTATGTTTCTCTCAGTGGGAAGGGCAGGGGTTTCAGGCATGTGTGAGCAGAAGAACTTGGTAGTTCAACTTGCCTTGAGCTGCAGATCTCACAGCATGAGACCAGTTCAGACCAGCTGCCCTGCGAAGCCTAATCAGCTGACCAGGGGGTAGAGCCGAGGTCGTTGCTGGGAGATTTAAACTGCTGCAGGGAGCGCAAGCGACCAGCCAAACGGGCATGGCACGGCAGTGAGGGCGTGGCATGACAGTTCACACAGGCAGGGTGAGCAGGAAGTGCACAGCCACTCTCCCAGCTCTTTCTGGTGGCCTGTAAGGTAGGTGTGTGGCTGTGGGTATTTTTTTTTTAAATTTTTTTTTCCTGTGACTCAACTAGACCCAGCAATGGTTTCCAAACAAGCAAAAACCATTGCTGCTGCTATCAGGAGGAGTGTTCTAACCCAGACAGAACCCCCCAAGAAGGACGCAGCTGTTCAGGTCACTGACTGCACAGAGTGTCTGAACCTGGCATTAGTACCAGAGGACAGTGTGAGAGATACCTGTGTATGATTGCGAGCAGGTGAATGATTCCTACCTGGGCTTGGCTGCTCCTCGGGAACCGACTCAGGTGAGACAGGGGTGGGACAGGCTCGTTAGCTGGTGCTCGAGAGGGCTATATAAACGTCCCTAGGGAGCGCGATAGACCTGGAGCGCCGCGAACAGGAGCGGGCAAACAGGGGCGTGGCACGTCAGCGAGGGCATGGCACGGCGGGCAAACAGAGGCGTGGCATGTCAGTGAGGGTGTGGCACGTCAGTGAGGGCGTGGCACGGCGGGAAAACAGGAGTGGCACGGCAGTGAGGGCGTGGCATGGCAGGCAAACAGGGGCATGGCACGGCAGTGAGGGCGTGGCATGGCAGGCAAACAGGGGCATGGCACAACAGTGAGGATGCGGCATGGCAGTTTGCACGGCAGTTCGCACAGGCACAGCGAACAGACAGGGCATAGCAATCTCCCAGTTTTTTGGTGTTTGTCTTTTTTTGGTGTTTTTTTTTTTTTTCCATATTTCAACTAAAGCCAGTAATGGTTTCTAAAAAAATGAAAGCTGTCACTACTGTTACCACTAGAAGTGTGTTGACACAGTCAGAAACCTCTAAAAAGGATGCAGCCATTCAGGTCTCTGGCTGCGCAGACTGTTTGACCCTGGCAGCAGTGCCAGAGGACATTGTGAGAGGCACCTGTGTGCGATGCAAGAAGGTGAATGATTTGCTCTGCATGGTAGCAGAGCTCAAGGAAGAGGTAGAGAGGCTGAGAAGCATTAGGGAAAGTGAAAGGGAAATAGACTGGTGGAGTCACACCCTTTCAACCCCCAAGGAAGTCTAGCAGGAGACAGTGATGCCCTGCCCCTCCTGCTGTCAGGCAGATGGAGCAAACCGAGTGGATGGGGGGGAATGGAAACAGGTCCCTGATCATGTAGTATTTGCCTCAGTTCCTGTACTTGCTGGAATGAATGAGGAGAAGAGTAGGAAAGCCTACCTTATCAATAGGTGGCTAAAGGATTGGTGCCACCGGAAGAATTTTGGGGTTTTTGACCATGGAACAAAGTCCATAGTACCCAGTCTTCTTAAATCAGATGGGCTTTATGTATCTAGGAGAGGCAAAAGGACTGTAACCCATAAGTTAGTGGGACTCATCAGGAGGGCTTTAAACTAGGTTTGAAGGGGGAAGGGGTTGAATCCAGGCTCTCCAAAGAGAAACCCAGGGATGAAAAGCCCGAGATAAGAGTAAAATCAGCAGCCCAACTGAAGTGCATGTACACTAATGCACGCAGCATGGGCAACAAACAGGAGGAGCTGGAAGCCATAGTGCAGCAGGAAAGCTATGACATAGTTGTTATCACAGAAACGTGGTGGGATGATTCGCATGACTGGAGTGCTGCCATGGATGGCTACAAGCTCTTCAGAAAGGACAGGCAGAGTCGGAGAGGTGGAGGGGTGGCTCTATATGTTAGAGAGTCCCTTGACTCTGTAGAACTTGAGGTCACCAATGATAAGGTTGAGTGCCTGTGGATCAGAATCAGGGGGAAGGCCAACAAGGCTGACATCCTAATGGGAGTCTGTTATAGACCACCCAATCAGGATGATGAAGGGGATGAATTATTCTACAAGCAGCTGGCAGATGTCTCAAAATCACCAGCCCTCATTCTTGTGGGCGACTTCAACCTGCCAGATATCTGCTGGGAGCTCAAGATGGCAGAGAAGAGGCAGTCTAAGAGATTCCTAGAGTGTATAGAGGATAATTTCCTGCTCCAACTGGTAAATGAACCTACCAGAGATGGGGACCCACTAGACCTGTTGTTTACAAACAGAGAGGGGCTGGTGGGAGATGTAGTGGTAGGAGGCTGTCTGGGCCACAGTGACCATGAAATAATAGAGTTTGCAATACTCAGAGATACAAGGAAGGCCACCAATAAAACCTCTACACTGGACTTCCATAGGGCAGATTTTGGCCTGTTCAGAAGACTGGTCCAGAGCATATCCTGGGAAAAAACCTTGAAAACAAGGGGGTCCAGGAGGGAACGACGTGCTTCAAGAAGGAAGTCTTGAGTGCACAGGAACAGGCTATACCCGTGTGCCAAAAGGCAAGTCGGCGGGGTAGACGACCAGCTTGGTTGAACAGGGAGATTCTGAAGGAAATCAGGGATAAAAAGAGAGCTTACAGTCTGTGGAAAATAGGACTGGCTACTCAGGATGAGTTAAGGAATATAACTACGTCATGCAGAAAGAAAATTAGAGACACAAAAGCGCAATTTGAAGTCAATTTGGCTACTTCTGTTAAGGATAACAAAAAACGCTTCTATAAATACATTAACAAAAAGAGGGGCAAGGAAAAACCTCCATTCCTTGTTGGACTTGGGGGGGAACATAGTTAACAGGGATGAGGAGAAGGTTGAGGTACTTAACACTTACTTTGCCTCAGTATTCACCAGTAGGACAGGTGGCCCTTAGGATAACTGGCCTCTGGAGCTGGTAGACAGGGACAGGAAACCAAATAGCCCCCCTGTATTCAGGAGGAAATAGTCAGTGACTTACTGAGCCACCTGGATCCACACAAGTCCATGGGACCAGATGGGATCCATCCTAGAGTGATGAGGGAACTGGCTGAAGAGCTTGCCAAGCCCCTCTCAATCATTTACCAACAGTCCTAGCTCTCTGAGGAGGTCCCAGACGACTGGAAGTTGGCGAATGTCACACTGATCTACAAAAAGGGATGCAAGAAGGACCCCGGAAATTACAGACCTGTCAGCCTGACCTCAGTGCCTGGAAAGGTTATGGAGCAGATCATCCTGAGTGCAATCACACAGCAGCTACAGGATGGACAAGGGATCAGAGCCAGCCAGTATGGGCTTAGGAGGGGCAGGTCCTGTCTGACCAACCTGATCTCCTTTTATGATCAGATGACCCACCTGGTGGATGAGGGGAAGGCAGTGCATGTAGTCTACCTGGACTTCATCAAAGCCTTTGACACAGTCTCCCATAATATACTCCTGGAAAAGCTGGCAACCCACAGCTTGGACAGGGGCACTCTCTGCTGGGTTAAGAACTGGCTGGATGGCCATGCCCAGAGAGTACTGATGAACGGGGCTGCATCCAGGTGGCGACCAGTCACTAGAGGTGTCCCCCAGGGGTCAGTGCTGGGCCCAGTTCTATTTAATATCTTTATCGATGATTTAGATGAGGGGATTGAGTCCATCATTAGCAAATTTGCAGATGACACCAAGCTGGGAGGGAGTGTCGACCTGCTGGAAGGCAGGAGGGCTCTGCAGAGGGACCTGGATAGGCCAGAGAGTTGGGCTGATTCCAACGGAATGAAGTTCAACAAGGCAAAGTGCCGGGTCCTGCACTTTGGCTTCAACAACCCCATGCAGTGCTACAGGCTGGGGACAGAGTGGCTGGAGGCCAACCAGGTGGAAAGGGATCTGGGGATGCTGATTGACAGGAGGCTGAACATGAGCCAGCAGTGTGCCCAGGTGGCCAAGAAGGCTAATGGCATCCTGGCCTGCATCACGAACAGTGTGGCCAGGAGGAGCAGGGAAGTGATCCTTCCCCTGTACTCAGCGCTGGTGAGACTACACCTGGAGTACTGTGTTCAGTTCTGGGCTCCTCAGTTCAAGAAAGACATTGAGGTGCTGGAGCAGGTCCAGAGAAAAGCAACGAGGCTGGTGAAGGGACTCGAGCACAATTCCTATGAGAAGAGGCTGAGGGAGCTGGGGTTGTTTAGTTTGGAGAAGAGGAGGTTCAGGGGTAACCTCATCACTCTCTAGAACTACCTGAGAGGAGGTTGTAGCCAGGTAGGGGTCGGTCTCTTCTCCCAGGCAATCAGCAGTAGGACAAGAGGACATGGGCTTAAGCTCTGTCAGGAAAGGTTTAGGTTGGATATTAGAAAGAAGATCTTTCCAGAGAGAGTGATCAGGCATTGGAATGGCCTGCCCAGAGAGGTGGTGGATTCACCATCCCTGGAGGTTTTTAAGATGAGACTGGATGTGACACTGAGTGCCATGATCTAGTAATCACAGTGGGGTTGGATCAAGGGTTGGACTTGATGATCTCGGAGGTCTCTTCCAACCCAGTTAATTCTATGATTCTATGATTCTATGATTTGCTGTGCTTAGTGGCAGAACTCAAGGAAGAAGTAGAGAGGCTACGAAGTATTAGGGAGAGTGAAAGGGAAATAGACTGGTGGCGTCGTACCCTTTCAACCCGAAAAGAAGTCCAGCAGGAGATGGTGAAACCCTGCCCCTCATGCCATCAGACAAATGGAGCAAACCAAGTATATGGGGGAGAATGGAAACAGGTCCCCAGTCGAAGAGGTAAGAGTCCCCTCCTGTGATAGTTTGGACCTGGCTCCCTGCCAAATGCCCGAAAGTCACGACAGCAGCCCCCTTCCCCCCTCCCTTCTTCCCTTAGGGCAAAGGAAAAAAAAAAAACTATAAAAAAAAAATTAAAGAACCCAAAGTCAAACTGCTTATATAAAAATATATTTATTTACGTAAATTACAGTTATATACAGTTAAGATGCTATATACACAGTAAAAGGGGATCCACCCCCCGAAGGGATAGGGAAAGGGGAAAAAAGGGACAAAAGGGAACAAAAGGGACACCGAACAGGTATACCCGATCAAACTCAAGAACTATACTAATAACTAACAAAACAGATCTCACCACTTCCCTTAGAAAAGCAGGATTGGCAGACACAGCCAGCACTCTCCGAACCCCCACATGGCAGGCCAGCAGTCGCTGCAGGCCTCAGCTTTAGATAAGTGAGACCAACGCAAGGACCCACTGTTCCCAAACCTCGCCAGAAGAGAAGAGAGAGAGGTCTCTAATCTCTAACTTATTTATACCCTGGTTTACGTAAAAATCGTATGGAATACTGGGTACTTGGCCACTTCTTTGGTTACAAACTGGTCAACAGGAAGACCTAGATCAAAACTATCACATTCTCCACCCCTTATTCTATACTATTTTTACGTAACACCTATATTCCACGTTCACTTATATTCCGTGCATATATACACATATACATAAATGTATATAGTCCTTGTTCATTCTTTAGAGCATTCATCTTGTTGTAGAAGAATCAGTATCAGGATTAGCTGGGTTTGGATTCTTGGCCCTTTGGTGACAATTACAGTTCTGATTTTAGGGCTGTTTCTCTGGTCTGGGCTGGTTTATCACTGGATACCGGCATCAATTTGTTCAGGTCTTTCTCATCTAGTGACTGGTTTCCTGCAAAACACAACTCAAAGCACATGATTAGTCTTTCCCCAAGGTTAAATTTCCCTGAGGCACACAGTGGATCTCTCCATCCTTTCTCATTACCCACCAGGTATTTCCGGGCCCTTGAGCAAAAACAATCCCAAGAATGGGTTTGTCTTGGTCCGAGGGAGGAGTAATCCAAACAGCCTTCCCTAACATACCTCTCAGATGGATCGCTGGAACTTTGTCTCCATCTACAGTGTGGAGGGATTCTGCTTGGGCAGGACCAGCTCGATTGACAGAGCCTCTAGTGTTAACTAGCCAGGTGGCCTTGGTTAAGTGCTTGTCTCAGTTCTTGAAAGTTCCCTCACCTAGTGCCTTTAGAGTTGTTTTTAACAGTCCATTTCACCTTTCAACTTTCCCAGCAGCGGGTGCGTGATATGGAATGTTATATACCCATTCAGTACCATGCTCCCGTGCCCAAGTGGCCACCAGATTATTCTTGAAATGAGTCCTATTGTCTGACTCAATTAGTTCTGGAGTGCCATGTCTCCACAGGACCTGCTTCTCGAGACTTAGAATGGTATTTCGAGCCATTGCATGTGGTACCGAATATGTCTCTAACCATCCAGTAGTAGCTTCTACCATGGTAAGCACATAGTGTTTACCTTGGCGAGTTTGTGGCAATGTGATGTAATCGACCTGCCATGCTTCTCCATATCTATACTTGTCCCAGTGTCCACCATACTATAGGGGCTTCGACGTTTTGGCCTGTTTAATGGTAGCACAGGTTTCACAGTCATGGATAACCTGGGAAATAGTGTCCATGGTCAAATCCACCCCTCAGTCTCGTGCCCATCTATAGGTGGCATCTCAGCCCTGATGGACTGAAACATCATGGGCCCATTGAGCTAGGAACAACTCTCCCTTTTGCTGCCAGTCTAGGTCTGCTTGTGACACCTCGACTTGTGCAACACGGTCTGCCTGTCTGTTATGAGCATGTTCCTCATTAGCTTGATCCTTGGGCACATGGGCATCTACATGGCGGACTCTCACATTCAGTTTTTTCACTCTGGCAGCGATGTCTTGCCACAAATCAGTAACCCAGATGGGTTTTCCTCTGTGTCTTCAATTCATCTTCTTCCACCTATGTAGCCATCCCCATAGGGCATTGGCTATCATCCACGAATCAGTGTAGAGGTAGAGTTTTGGTTATCCTTCTCTTTCTGCAATGTCTAGGGCTAATTGGACAGCTTTGAGTTCTGCAAACTGACTCGATTCCCCTTTACCTTCAGGGGCTTCTTCCACCCGTCGGGTGGGACTCCACACAGCTACTTTCCACTTCAAGCTCCTTCCTACAATGCGGCAAGAACCGTCAGTGAAAAGGGCATAGAGTGTCTCTTCATCTGGCAGCTGATTTTATGGCGGAGCTTCTTCAGCTCGACTCACTGGCTCTTCTTCTTCTTCATCCGCCAGACTGAAGTTCCCACCTTCAGGCCAATTGGTTATAATTTCCAAAATTCCAAGGTGATTCGAGTTTCCCATTCGGACACGTTGCGTAATTAAAGCCATCCACTTACTCCATGTGGCATCGGTAGCATGATGCGTAGAGGGCACCTTTCCCTTAAACATCCAGCTCAGCGCTGGTAATCAGGGTGCCAGGAAGAGCTGTGTTTCAGTACCAATCACTTCTGAGGCTACTCGTATGCCTTCATATGCTGCTAAGATTTCTTTTTCCATAGGGGTGTAATTGGCTTCAGAACTCCTGTAGCTTTGGTTCCAGAAACCAAGTGGTCACCCTCGTGTCTCGCCAGGCACTTTTTGCCAGAGGTTCCAGGAGGGACCTTTATCTCCAGTTGTATAGTACATTCTTTACATTTGGTCCCATCCTGACTGGGTCAAGAGCCACGGCATGTGCAATCTCTTGCTTGATTTCCCTGAAAGTTTGTTGTTGTTCAGGACCCCATTGGAAGTTGTTCTTTTTACAGGTCACAAAGTAAAGAGGGCTTACAATTTGGCTGTACTCGGCGATGTGCATCCTCCAGAAGTTTATGGTTCCCAGAAAAGCTTGGGTTTCTTTCTTGTTTGTCAGTGGAACCATTGTTACGATCTTATTGATGACGTCTGTTGGAATCTGACGACGTCCATCTTGCCATTTCACCCCTAGGAACTTGATTTCTCTGGCAGGTCCCTTGACTTTATTTCTCTTGATGTCAAAACCGGTCTCGAGGAGAATCTGGATGATCTTTTGTCCTTTTCCAAAAACTTCTTCTGCTGTGTCCCCCCATACGATGATGTTATCGATGTACTGCAGGTGCTCTGGGGCCTTATCCTTCTCTAGGGTGGCCTGGATGGCAAATGGTTGGACTGTGCTTCCACCCCTGGGGCAGTCGATTCCAGGTGTATTGCACACCCCTCCAGGTGAAAGCAAACTGTGGCCTGCACTCTGCTGCTAAGGGAATGGAGAAAAATGCATTAGCAATATCAATAGTGGCGTACCATTTCGCTGTCTTGGACTCCAGCTCGTACTGGAGCTCCAACATGTCTGGTACAGCAGCACTCAATGGTGGCGTGACTTCGTTCAAGCCACGATAGTCCACTGTCAGTCTTCATTCTCCATTGGATTTACGTACAGACCAGATAGGGCTGTTGAAGGGTGAGTGTGTTCTACTGACCACCCCTTGACTATCTAAATTCCTGATCATCTTGTGAATGGGGATCACAGCATCTCGATTTGTCCTGTACTGTCGCCTGTGTACAGTTGCAGTGGCTATAGGCACTTGCTGATCTTTAATTCGGAGTAGTCCCACAACAGAAGGGTCTTCTGAGAGGTCAGATAGGGTAGACAATTGCTTGAACTTCTGTTCAATCACCGTGGTTACACCAAAAGCCCATCAGTACCCCTTTGGGTCTTTGAAGTATCCTCTTTTTAGGTAGTCCATACCAAGAACGCAAGGGGCTTCTGGCCCCGTCACAATGGAATGCTTTTCCCATTGGTCTCCTGTCAAGGTCATATCAGCCTCTACCACTGACAACTCTTGAGACCCTCCGGTCACTCCAGAAATAGAAACAGCCTCCACACTTTTATGCTCTGATGGCATTAAAGTACACTGGGCACCAGTATCCACCAAAGCCCGGTATCTCTGAGGATCTGATGTGCCAGGCCATCGAACCCACACAGCCCAGTAAACCCGATTATCTTCCTGGTCCCTATTCTTCTCCTGGCAGAAGGCAGGGCCCCTCTATTGGTCTTGATCGGAGTATTCATCGTCCGACTTTGCTTTCTTGGAAGCCTTCTTGTTATTGTCAAAGCGGACCTCCATCTTTTTGTGTTTCAGAGGTTTCAGAGCATCTACATCAACCACGTGGACAACCTTTTTGTTGTTTTCCTTTTGTTGTAACTCTCTCATTCTGGTCTCGAGTTTGGAAGTGGGTTCACCATCCCACTTCTTCATGTTTTCTCCTTTGCTTCGCAGATAGGACCACAGTTGATTACGTGATCTCCGTCTGGGGTTTCCTCTCCTTCTGCGTACCAAGAAAGGAGACCGTGAACGAGGCCGGGACCAAGATCGAGGTCAAAATTGTGGTCGAAACTATTTTATTGGTCTGTCTCTAAAGTCTCTATAGTCTATATAGACTCTATCATCTCTATCCCTATAGTCCTCTTCATATCTGAAATATTCATAGGGCTTCTCCATTGCTTCCCTAGGATGGGTAGGTTGGTGTCGGGCATCAGAGGACTTTTCCAAATTTTCTGCTATGGTTCGTATCTATGAACACATGGTGTCCACAGTCGGTTCATCCGTTTTTGGATTATATACTGATATTAAGCAATTGAGGTATGATGCAGGGGCACCTCTAATCACTTACCTCCACATTGGCTCTGTACATGAAATCTTCTCTGGTTCTAAATAGTTATAATAATCTGAGTTGCAATAAATGAGTTCCAGCATAGTTAATTCTCGTAAGTATTGGACGCCTTCTTCTGCACTCGTCCACTTTTTCGGAGAACTCATTAAGTATTCTTTAAATGGATATTTTTCCCTCACAGCATGGAGGATTCGGAGCCAGAGATTGAGATTGTATGTCACTCTCGCGATTTCTTGTTCTATTTCACGGTCTTGAGCGAGGGATCCTAGTTGCTGTGCTTCATGACCCTCTAACGAGTGGCTTCTGGCTCCATTATCCCAACATCGTACCAACCAGGTGAGAATTTGTTCACCAGGTCGGCAGCTGTAATCCCGTCGTTCATCCCGGAGCTCTGCTGGGGTCATTGTTCGCACAACTGCTACTCGTTTGCACAACTGCTACTCCAGAATAAGGGTGTCTCCTCTGTGGAACCATTTCCACTTCCTTTCTGATGCTTCTATGTGGAACCGCTTTCTCTCTCTCTCTGCCTCTCTCACATGGAGGCAGAGACTGAGCATGTAGAGGGGATAGACTTCTACTCCGTTGTCTAAGCCCACGAGGTGGAGGTAGCGAGTAGTCCTTCAGACCTTGGGATGAAGGTCTCAACCGTTCTTCTGTATCCTCCCCTGCAAAGTCGGAAAGAGAATATTTGGGTGTCAGTCTTGTCTTTGGTGGTTTATTGGTCATCTGTGCTGCCACCCCTTCTTCCTTTAGGTGTGCTCCCTTTTCCTTTGGGCGTGTTCCTGATTCTTTTGGACGCGCTCCTTCTCTCACTGCTGCTTCTTCCTCTTTTGCAGCCGTCCATTCGTCCACTACTGCATAGTTGGATGGGATAGGTTCCATGGGGCTGGCAAGTCCCTTTGCTCCCTCTTCTTCTTCTTCTTCTTCCTCTTCTTCTTCTCCTTCCATACGCCTTAATCGTGGAACTGGGCCTGTAGTTTCTGCATTATCCCTTATCCATATCTTCTTCTTAGTTAGGGGGGCAATAGTGATTCTCGGATTGGTAGTCTGGGTCTTCATCTCTGTCGTAGCCTTAACATTAGATGTCGTAGTTTGAGTTCCAGTGTCCATGAGATCTACGGTCTGGACTCCAGTTTCAACAGATTTAACAGAAGCTATGGTGACTTCAAGTTGAGTCTGAGTCCCACACTCAATTGACTTAATAGAGATGGCGCTAACTTCAGGTTGGGTTTGTGTTCCATGCTCAGTTGAATTAACGGAGACAGCGCTGACTTCAGGTTGAGTTTGTGTTCCACACTCAGTCAGCTTAACAGAGACGGCACTGACTTCTGGTTGAGTCTGTGTTCCACATTCAGTCAGTTTAACAGAGACGGTGGTGATTTCGGGTTGAATTTGTGTTCCACACTCAATTGACTTAATAGAGATGGTGCTGACTTCAGGTTGAGTCTGGATCCCGACGTCTGTGGACTCAATAGGGGCATCATTTGTTTCAGGCGACTTTCTGCCTCTGTCCTAGGCTTTTGATAGTGATCTATGACAGCTCTATAAGCTGTCACTAGACCCCAGCATAAAGCAAGGAGCTGTGTATTTGGGTCATTGTATGAAAGACACCCTTCAACTAAACAACGTGCCATCTCGTCAGGATTAGACACTTGTTCTGGCATGAAGTCCCAAACAATGGGAGGTGTCACACACCCTACCAGTTTGCCAAAATTTACCCATACTCCTTGCCATCCAGAGACTGGCCTTTCCAAGACCCTTCCCAAAGTTCCAGCGAATCCTCTAGAGGTCTGGTCTTTTCTACAACATGGAAAGCAACACAACACCATTCTTCCAGTTTTAAATAACTCTTTAATCGCCTTCACCAGTACTAGGATTGTTACTAAACAATTTAAGTAAAAATTGGAACCAATTGTAATGATAGGGATCTCCTTTAGCAGGCCTTTGATGTCAAAATTGAGGAAAGTGAAATACTCCTTCCATTCATTCCAATCAAGGAAAGTGAAATACTCCTTCCATTCATTCCAATCAAAGAAAGGGACATACTCCTCCCATTCATCCCCAGTTGGGCATTTCCCTACAGGATAGCCCAAAACAGGCACAAATATAGCTAATACAATGAAACAAGTAGTTAGAATAGCCATTGTTATATTATTCTTTCTCTCTGTTCTTAAACAATAGGTTTGTTTATATAAACAAGCTTCTCTTGGCAGTTTTCCCAGTAACTGTTCCAAAACAAACCGGGATAACCAAAACAATCTCCCCGTATGGGCCACCAAAAAATCTGTGATAGTTTGGACCTGGCTCCCTGCCAAATGCCCGAAAGTCACGACAGCAGCCCCTTTCCCCCCTCCCTTCTTCCCTTAGGGCAAAGGAAAAAAAAAAAAAACCAAAGTCAAGCTGCTTATATAAAAATATATTTATTTACGTAAATTACAGTTATATACAGCTAAGATGCTATATACACAGTAAAAGGGGATCCACTCCCCGAAGGGATAGGGAAAGGGGAAAAAAGGGACAAAAGGGAACAAAAGGGACACCGAACAGTTATACCTGATCAAACTCAAGAACTATACTAATAACTAACAAAACAGATCTCACCACTTCCCTTAGAAAAGCAGGATTGGTAGACACAACCAGCACTCTCCGAACCCCCACGTGGCAGGCCAGCGGTCGTTGCAGGTCTCAGCTTTAGATAAGCGAGACCAACGCAAGGACCCACTGTTCCCAAACCTCGCAGGAAGAGAAGAGAGAGAGGTCTCTAATCTCTAACTTATTTATACCCCGGTTTACGTAAAAATCGTATGGAATACTGGGTACTTGGCCACTTCTTTGGTTACAAACTGGTCACCAGGAAGGCCTAGATCAAAACTATCACACCTCCCAACCCCCATTACCTCCCATGGTGCCCTTAAAGAACAGGTATGAGACCCTGGACCCAGAGAGTCAGGCAGAGGGAAGTCAAAAAGAGGATCTGTCTGGAGGGTGTCCCAGTTGCAGACCATCTACCAGATGGATTATGACCACAGCTATAAAGAAAAAAAGAAGGGTAGTTGTAGTAGATGAGTCCCTTCTGAGGGGAACTGAGGGCCCTATAGGCTGACTGGACCCATCCCACAGGGAAGTCTGCTACCTTCCTGGGGCCCGGGTAAGGGATATTAGTAAAGACTATCTGAGCTAATTCGGCCCTCTGATTATTATCCACTGCTGGTGGTCCAGGCTGGCAGTGATGCAATTAATGAAAGAGGTACCAGGTTAATTAAAAAGGACTTCAAGGCACTGGGTCAATTAGTTAATGGGACAGGAGCACAGGTGGTGTTGACCTCAGTTCCTGCAGTAGCAGGGATGAATGAGGAGTAGGAAAACCCATCTTATCAACAGGTGGCTAAAGGATTGATGCCACCAGCAGAATTTGGGGGTTTTTGACCATGGGGCAAATTCTATGGTACCTAGCCTGCTAGAGTCAGATGGGCTTCATTTATCTAGCAAGGGCAAAAGAACTCTAGCCCATAAGTTGTCATGGCTGATCAGGAGGGCTTCAAACTAGGTTTGAAGGGGGAAGGGGTTGAAACCAGGCTCTCCAGAGATGAGCCTAAGGGTGGAAAGTCAGAATTAGAAGTGATATCAGCAGCCCAGCTGAAGTGCGTGGACACCAATGCGCAGAGTATGGGTAACAAACAAGAGGAGCTGGAAGCCATCATGCAGCAGGAAAGCTATGACATAGTTGTTATCACAGAAACGTGGTGGGATGACTCATATGACTGGAATGCTGCCATGGATGGCTACAAGCTCTTCAGAAAGGACAGGCAAGGTAGGAGAGGTGGAGGGGTGGCTCTATATGTTAGAGAGTCCCTTGACTCTGTAGAACTTGAGGTCACCAATTATAAGGTTGTGTGCCCTCAGAATCAGGGGAAGGTCAACAAGGCTGACATCCTAATGGGAGTCTGTTATAGACCACCCAACCAGGATGATGAGGGTGATGAATTATTCTATAAGTAGCTGGCAGATGTCTCAAAATTGCCAACCCTTGTTCTTGTGGGTGACTTTAACCTGCTGGATGTTTGCTGGAAACTGCACACAGCAGAGAAGAGGCACTCTAGGAGATTCCTAGAGTGTATAGAGGATAACATCCTGCTCCAGCTGCTAAATGAGCCTACCAGAGATGGGGACCCACTAGACCTGTTGTTTACAAACAGAGAGGGGCTGGTGGGAGATGTGGTGGTTGGAGGCTGTCTGAGGCACAGTGACCATGAAATAATAGTTTTCAATATTCAGGGACACAAAGAAGGCTGTCAGTAAAACCTCTACGCTGGACTTCTGCAGGGCAGATTTTGGCCTACTCAAAAGACTGGTTCAGACGGTACCTTGGGAAACAGCCTTTGTAAACAAAGTGGGCCAGGAGGGATGGACATGCTTCAAGAAACAAGTCTTGAACACACAGGAGCAGGCTGTCCCAGTGTGCCGAAAGGCGAGCTGGTGGGGAAGATGGCCAGCGTGGCTGAACAGGGAGATCTTGAAAGAAATTAGGGGATAAAAGAGAGCTTACTGACTATGGAAAACAGGGCTGACTACTAATGGAGAGTTTAGGAATATAGTTAGGTCACGTGGAAAGAAAATTAGAGAGACAAAAGCACAATTTGAACTTAATCTTGCCACTTCTGTTAGGGATAAAAAGAAGTGCTTCTACAAATACATCAATAGCAAAAGGATGGACAAGGAAAACCTTCATTCTTTGTTGGACAAGGGTGGCAACATAATCACCAAAGATGAGTAAAGGCTGAGGTACTTAACACCTTCTTTGCCTCAGTTTTCAACAGTAAGACAGGTTGTCCTTAGGACAACTGGCCTCCAGAGCTGGTAGACAGAGACAGGAAGCTGAATAGCCCCCCTGTAATCCAGGAGGAAACAGCGACCTGCTGAGCCACTTGGATCCTCACAAGTCTATGGGACCAGATGGGATCCATCCTAGGGTGATGAGGGAGCTGGCAGAAGAGCTTGCCAAACCGCTCTCCATCATTTACCAACAGTCCTAGCTCACTGGGGAGGTCCTAGACAATTAGAAGTTTGTGAATGTCATGCCAATCCACAAAAAGGGCCAGAAGGAACACCTGGGAAACTACAGGCCTGTCAGCCTGACCTCAGTGCCTGGAAAGGTCATGGAGCAGATCATCCTGAGTGCTATCACACAGCACCTACAGGATGGACAAGGGATCAGACCCAACCAGCATGGGTTTAGGAAGGGCAGGCCCTTTCTGACCAACCTGATCTCCTTTTATGATCAGATGACCCACCTGGTGGATGAGGGGAAGGCAGTGCATGTAGTCTACCTGGACTTCAGCAAAGCCTTTGACAACGTCTCCCATAGCATAATCCTGAAAAAACTGGCAGCCCATGGCTTGGACAGGTGCACTTTTATCTGGGTTAAGAACTGGCTGGATGACCAGGCCCAGAGAGTACTGGTGAATAGTGTTGCATCCAGTTGGCAGCCGGTCACTAGTGGTGTCCCCCAGCGATCAGTGTTGGGCCCAGTTCTATTTAATATCTTTTTTGATGATCTGGATGAGGGGATTGCATGTTCCATTAGCAAATTTGCAGATGACACCAAGTTGGGGAGGAGTGTTGATGTGCTGAAAGGCAGGAGGGCTCTTCAGAGGGACCTGAACAAACTGGAGAGATAATCTGATTCCAACGGGATGAGGTTCAACAAGGCCAAGTGCCAGGTCCCGCACTTTGACTTCAGCAACCCCATGCAGTGCTACAGGCTGGGGACAGAGTGGCTGGAGAGCAGCCAGGCAGAAAGGGACCTGAGAGTTTGGATTGACAGGAAGCTCAACATGAGCCCGCAATATGCCCAGGTGGCCAAGAAGGCCAATGGCATCCTGACCTGTGTTAGGAACAGTGTGACCAGAGGACCAGGAAGTTATTCTTCCCCTGTACTCAGCACTGTTGAGGCCACCCCTTGAGTATTGTGTTCAGTTCTGGGCCCCTCAGTTCAGGAAGGATATTGAGGTGTTGGAGCAGGTCCAGAGAAGAGCAACCAGGCTGGTGAAGGGACTGGAGCACAAGTCCTGTGAGGAGAGACTGAGGGGGCTGGGGTTGTTTAGCCTAGAGAAGAGGAGGCTCAGGGGAGACCTCATCACTCTCTACAACCATCTGAAAGGAGGTTTTAACCAGGTGGGTGTTGGTCTCTTCTCCCAGGCAGCTATCAGTAAGACAAGAGGGCATGGTTTTAAGATCTGCCAGGGGAGGTTTAGGTTAAATATATAGGAAGAATTTTTTTACACGAGAGTAATCAGGCATTGGAATGGGCTGCCCAGGGAGGTGGTTGATTCAGTGTCCCTGGAGGTTTTTAAGATGAGACTGGATGTTGCACTTAGTGCCATGGTCTAGTAACTACGGCATTGTTGGATCAAGGGTTGGACTTGATGATCTCGGATGTCTTTTCCAACCTCGTTGATTCTATGAAAGGGATGTCCCATACATTAACATGCTGATAGTAAGGACACCTGCAGGGACCTTTTTAGGGGGCTTCTGGGGTTTCCATGTATTTTCAAACACTCCCTGCAGGTGCTTAGGTGATGTCCAACAGTCCAGGGGGACAAGCAGGACAAGACAGGAACTTTTCCTTATGAGGTTGGAAGGAGGAGAAACCAGAGGCTCTCTCTGCATGGTGGGTTTTTTCCATGATATGCCCAACAGTGCTTTTTTCTGTATTGTCCAGACATTTTACAGTGCACAGCAACTCCCTTTGGCCTGTTCCCTTAGGTTTTCTTCCCATGCAAAGGGGAGTGCTGCAGGGAGTGGACAGGAAAAAAGAGGTAGTTGATGCATTCCTAGGTCTTGCTCTGAAATAACATCACAGGGTAGCCGTGGCATTTGCTCAAGTCATGGAACTGGAGAGTTTTTCTGGGTGCCCTGGTTTGGTGGTAGCCTGAGGAACTTGTCCAGCTGCTCCCTCTGCTCCCTTCTCTCCCCATCCTCCTCCTGACCCATTGGCATGTTCCCTCCATGGCAGGAAACTCATGTTTCGTGTTGGAAAAAGTGAAACTAGACCGTAACTATATACATATAGTATTTTGTTGTGACTTTAAAGACTTATTCTTAAGTGGTGTAAAAGACAGTCACATCTTCTGCAGACAAGCTCTTTTGAAGCCCTCTAAAGCTGATGAATAAATGAAAATTTTTTTTGGTAACATTTGCAAAAACATTGAGAAGAAGATTGTCCCAGCTTAAATGAGACACAGGTCTTTTGCTGAGGATGAGTTATGAGAAAAGACCCAAACTCCTCCCTCTAAGCAACTATAAATCCGAAATTAAGAGGCTGCAATTGAAGGGAAAAAAATATGGAAAAGGAAACATAACAGCCCTTTATTAAAAGGTATATGTGTATTGGCAGAAACAATGAAAGAAAACAAGTAAAACAACCAAACAATACTCCTATACCCACAAATAATCCCCTTCAAAACAAACGAATAAACAAGCAAAGAAAAAAAAAGTAAACAGTTCAGATTGTGCCCTTTGGTGCTATTCTAACCACAGTCAACAGGGGGTACCGTTGGGTCACTGGAGATGCAGAGCTTGTAGTGTCCTGTACCAGTCACCAGGTGCTGCTGTTGGATCACTGGAGATGCAGATCCTGCAGTTCTTTATGCTGACCAGTAGGAAGCGCTGTGGAATCACTGGTCATTGCCATGTGGGGGTAACACCCTCCAGGGTGTGTTGGAGAAACCAAAAAAAAAAAAAAAAGTTTCCCTCCCCTTTCCCACACGCTGGGAAAGGGGGAGAGAGAGAGAGTGGAGAGAAACAACAACAACAAAAAAAAGTCCTCCCCAATGAAAGAAAAAAACTCACTCTGTTCGACTGGTCGAATTGTGCAGCACAGTCCTCTCTCTCCCCCCTGATGTGCATAAGGTCCACCACCC